>NW_009631674.1:6194-12766 GCF_000690535.1 Cariama cristata | reverse complement strand
ATGAAATTTCCTCCCCAAATTTATGCCAATATTTATTTTCTTTTATTTCCTTTTTTAATTAATTTTTTTTCCTGTCAGCCGTGTCCTACTTCAGGAGTGAAGATAATTCTCTTCTTAACTCAGTTTCTGTAAAGATCAATAGTGAGCTGATAAGGCAGACGTCTGAAAGATATGCAGAATAATTATGGGCACTGGTGTAGCATGATTTGGACTTTAATTACCTGTTAGAAGTAGCCTAGATTAGATAATAATAATAATATATATCCTATTGGATAAACTATTTCTATCTTGACTTTACCTATCATGCATAGAATTTCCTTTTTTAAAGTTTTTGATGCTTAGCAGATTAATAGGTTTTGTTGATTTTAGCATATAATATGAGACCATTTAAAGGAAGATACCAGGAAGTGCAATTGAGTTGTTTTTAGAAAATGTTTCTTACAACTTTTACTATTGAGTCAAAATAGGAATTTATTTCTGACTATCTGTATCAGTTTTAAGCAGCTCACTGCCTGCTGCTAGAACAACTAATCAAATTAGGAAGATAATGTAACTAGCCCAATCCATATTGCTTTTCAAATCAAAATCAGTAATCATTCTCAGCATGAGTGTGCTTTTCTGCAAATGCTAGAAATGTAAATGAAGAAGACGGAGGAATTTGAATACCTAGCCCTGAATGAAGATAAGATATCAATGTACTAGATCCACCAGAAAGCTGCATGAAGAAAGGCAGCAAGCAGAACACCGTAATGTCATGATACAAAATATACAGAAAAGACAGGTAATTTTGCTGTCAGCAGAACTTTGTTATGTGTTAAAAAGCCTTAAAATCAAAGCAAAGGAAAGAAACAACTGAACTCTCTCAGTAAGTAGGACAGAATCTGTACGAATTGAAATCTCAAGCCCAAACAGGACAAATATAGCACTGGGTCTGTATTACCAAAGTATTACCATCACCTGTATGACCAGGGTGGGATTATTGACTGTGATATACAGAAAGAAATCAGAGACATACCAAGGGCAGAAAATGCAACTGTATTGGGTGACTGCAATTGTACCTGATTAGAATCATGAAGTCATTCAAAAAGCTGAAGTTGCATCTAAAGAAGGAAAATAGATAGTAATAATCAAATAGAGTGTATGATCCAAGTTATGATAAACTCTGAAAATTTGCATGCAGAATATAATATAATGTAATAAAAATTAATATAATCAGGTGGGCCAAAAAATGTTTTGTAAAGCTACTAGCTAATGCTATCAAACCTGGTACTTAATCCTTTTTGCTTCATCATGAGTGAAGAACCTGGCCAGAGAGCCATTTAGTTTTGTAATAGTTAACGAGTCAGTTGACCGAAGATGCATAAAGATGATAAAGACAGTCATATGCATGTATCAAATATTTTAGACTTGGATCAAAATATTTCAATAGAAAAAGAATATAAATACTTCAGGATGGATCTTGTGATTTGCTAAAAGTAAAACTACTTTTGAGATCTGCATACCTCTTAAAAAAAAAGCATCTGAAAAAAGGCACCCCCTTAGGAGTGGGCATTTTAAGCCGTGACATGGAGCAAAATTAACTGCACTGCTGGTTTTGTCAGCATTTTGTAACTGTGCACTTTAGTTTTGTCCCTTTCACACTGTTAGCATATCAAGTTTGTAAACTTTGTAAAGTTATCTGTAAACTAAATCTCATGAAATCTCCAAAGTTTTTGTGTATATTCAGCTCTACAAAGAAATAAAATAGGTGTTAATGAATTTTCATTTTTCAAGTAACATTCACAGACACAAAGATCAAGAGGCAAATGCACTAATTCTTCACTAATCAAAAATGAAAGACCAATTTGTCAATGAAAAGTACATTAATGACAAGTTTGGCCTTTTTTGCTTAAGGTGCAAAATTTTCCCCACAGTTCAGAAACATATGGCTCTCTAAAGACCTCAATTTTTTATTCTTTTGACCTTTCAGATCACTCACAGCCTTCTTTTAATTTATAGTTCTATAAGTTAACGTTATGTTTTACCAGCCATTGGCATTTTCATCCTTTAAAACTACACCCTTAAGATTTAATGACTGCGTAGGTGTGTGTAGGTGAAACATCTTCCAGCTCAGCTACTGCTGTTTCTTGGTTACCTTGGCTGTTAGATTTCTGGCTTTGGGATTTGACTGACCTCCTTGTCAACTCAGCACTCTTTCTCCACAGCTAATATTGTGGGAGACATTTCACTGCTGTACACAGCACATGCCAAAGCCTCAAGGAGCAGATGTCTGTATACCTGGAGTCTGTATAATTCAATGTTTTAGCTAAACTACACTTGTCTCTTTTCGAATATGAGGTAAGGTCACTTTACCTCTATACAACCTTGTACTCTGTTGATGTTTGGCACTTCAGGGCAGCATACCCCCTTTTCCAGCAAATCAATGTAAATTGACAGGGTGGATGTCTTTGTCTATTAAAATTGAAATTGAGTTAACCAGCTGCATGGATGAACGAATGTATGCTGTTATTTCAAGGAGTGAGAACTCATGCAAAGATCAAGAGAAATAGATGTTTTTTTAATGTATTTACTCCAAAAGAAGGTCAGTTTGCTTTAACCAGAAGGTTTCTAACATCTATTTTACAAGTCGAGCTATTACAGAAATGATGCTTAGACAACTACAGTATTCCCTCTGGAATAATTTGCTCTCTGTCAGCCATGTTTTTTTGTGTATACCTTGTTCTTTTTGTGTTTGTGCACATAGTCCTGCTAAACAGAATTTTGCTCCATATAATATTATTCAAAATCCTCTACAGCGTGAGGTTGTAAAGTGACACTGTAAATGCTGCAGGTAACGTTTCCTTCTCTATACAGAGGTCACAGAAAACCCGCAGCAAGAAAAGTATCTCTCTAGCAAACCTGGGACCACTTGTGAATTTATGTGCAACTTTAGATAAATAAATAGTTTGCTGGACTGACACAAGTCACATACACACATACACAAACCCAAAATCAAACTCCCAAAAAACAGATGAGGTGATGGCATTTTCTCTGCTTACATCCATGACTATGACACTCATTTGGAACATAATAAGTAGCATTAACTGGAATAAATGTAGAAACTGAGACTATCATTTGAGATAGATATCCTTCTCCCATATATTTCCTTGTAAAAACAATTCAAGTTGATTTTTAAGAGATGATGGAATTGCACAAAAAGTTATTACCATTTCCACAATAATCTCCGTATTTTATGGTTACCATGTGCTAAAACCTGAAGTACAACACACTTACCACCTGGATCATACTAGCTGGTCCAGTGCAGTAAGTGGTAGCAAGTATTTACTTTATATTAGTAATATAGCATCTGAATATAGTAGGTTATTGCTATGTGATATAAGCAGTAATTATTTTGAGTTCTGTAGGGAATATATAATAAAATAAATGAACACACTGTAAACCATTTGCTGGACAAATGCAGAAAGATTTTGTTCATTTAAGTGATTTTCACACATACCCTTCTAGATTTTTTTTCTGGGGAAAAATCTTCGCCTTTTCCTTTTGTGAACAGGAGTAATTTGCCATCATGATCATGAAATTTCTTTTTTTGTTTTTTATTTTGCCTGTATGCTTTTGATAAGCACAGCTGAGGTTAGGACAATTTTGCATGGTGGGTTTTGGTGTAAAAGTCAATTTTAGCATACAAAATTCTCTGTTTCCCCTGCATAGAAAAAAGCAAATAAAGCAGTTGCAGTACATGAATTAGAATTTGAAGATTCCATCCTTCCCTTCCCCTTCCAGTTGGAAAAGGGAAATAGTTTTTTCTTTCTTTCTTTTCTTCACCCCCCTCCCTTTTTTTTTCCCTCCCCCCCTCTCCCCCCACCTTAGGACAGAAATACTTTTGCTGAGGACTATCTCCACACAAAAGCTTACAGAGTCAAATATGATGTCTTGTCTTATCACTTCTGAACAGACTCTGGAGTTTGAAAAGACTTCTGAAATTTGCTTAACTTGCCGTTTCCTAATATAATGAGGAAATCAATGTGTCTTGCTTTTAGAAATGCTGGTGGCTTCAGAATAATTTGAGAGTCAGCAAGGATAAGCAGAAATGAAACTGCAAGTACTTGCTCATCATTGGAATATCTGAGATGATTTAGAGATAAAAATGTGTTCATTTACTGTTGTCAGAGAGAATATGTCGTACAGATTTACTCACTAGTCTCAGCGTTTTTTGAATAAGCTAATTTAGAATGTGAGGGTTTCTGAATGAAACCTACGGGCATACCCACCAGCACTGCAACTGGGCAGGGCTG
Source organism: Cariama cristata (assembly GCF_000690535.1). NCBI lineage: Eukaryota > Metazoa > Chordata > Aves > Cariamiformes > Cariamidae > Cariama > Cariama cristata. Next base: position 8,474 of record NW_009631674.1, on the reverse strand, counting down.
CAGGAAGGGATTGCAGCAAGGAAAACAACTCTGTCAGAATGAAATAGAGCAGTCGAAAGCATGTGCTCTCCAGTGAGCAACGTCTATGCCTTCACTCCCCACAAACCAGCCTTCTCCCTGCAAGCCTTAACTCAGACCTGTTTACTAGTCACTGGAGGAAAAGGAAAATTGCTAGAGAATATATGTATCCACTTTTAAAGAGCACAGACAATTGTATCGCCAATACAGGACAAAGAGAATTCTTGAAAGAAATTAATATTTGGGGAAAGACAAATCAAATATATGTATCTTTCCCATTGCATATGTACCTCAACGTTGTTGCTGAGGATTTGGGGGGATTTTGGTTTGTGTGTGGAGTCTAGAAACTAAATTTCAGTTTAACATTCAGGCAATTTCCCAGTCAATTGTTACTGTACAGGACTATTTGACTGAGACCATGCTAATTTTAATGAAGTCCAAAATTTAAATTAGATACAGCAGCACCTAGGTTAAATTCAAAAGTTATTTCAAATGAGATTTTTTATAGATATATTCACATGATTGCATTTTGATCTGGTTCTTCAACCAAAATTTTGTGAAAAAAGTTATTTCAGATCAACCATTTTGATCAACTTGAAATATTTTGTTTATGCTTTAAACATTTTCTTTGGGTTTAGTTTTGTTTTTCTCATTTTTAAAACAGAAATTTTAAATGTTAAGGGAAGAAAATGGAACATTGACTTTTTTTTCTGAGTTTTCATACTTGTTTCCAGAAAAATGCTTTATAAATTTCATTTCCCCACAAATTAGTTGACTACATGTCTAATTATATGTACTTCAAAACATACAATTCTGCTTGTTTATAAGAGCTGTATCTAATTTTTTCATTGTTTCTTTTCAATAGTCCCCCAATTTGGTATCCTCCCTTGTTATAGGTTAACATTTTTCTGCAGTAGGAATTGACTATCCTCCTAATATTTTTGGAAAAATTCTATTCTGCCTATCAACAGCCAATGTTAAAAAAATTTCACTTTTATTCATCTGAAATCTTTCTCCTCACCTTAATTACATCTCTACTGAACAATCTTAACAGATCTTCCTTCTTATCCTAGCATGAGGGCTTTTTTCAAACCTAATCACACTGTACTTTCCCATGAAGACTCACAAGAATGCCAGTCTGTATCCCCAGTGTCTTCTCATTCTCCATACCTGAATGTCTTAGATTAGAAGCTGAAAACAATTACAGACTCTAGTGTTTGAGACATCAACAGGCATAAATTTTACTGGTTTAAGATGAAAACTGTTTGTAGCCATGTTAGTACAAAACCAAAAATGTGGAATGAAAATTTAGGAAATTATTTTAAAGTACTTGTCAGTGTTAATGAAGTATCAATGCTTACAGTGTGGAAAAGTCAGATTCAATTCTGTATGAAAGGTTAGCCATTTGGGATATTTTACAATTCAAGCAAACATAAAGGAAAATAATATCCTTACCGCTAGAGAGAGCTCTCACACTAGAATAACAGAACATTGCTGTGGGCTCCTTTTTACAGAGTCGGGGAAAAAATGTAAAAGGGAAACTAATGTACCATCTGGAGTCATGATGGGAAGATATGACCTGACAAAACGAAGAGTCCAGGGGCTGGTTCCAGCTGGACATGGGGAGAGGAGAACATGTTGCGTTCATTCCTCACTGTGGCAGATTCTGCCTGGATCCCACGAGAGGGAACAAGGAATGTTTGAAAATAATTAGGTTTATTTTTCCACTTTTGGCAGAGCAAACTTGAGTTGATGGGGCATATGGTAGATGCTCTTGTCTTTTCTTGTACATAGACAAAGCCAAACAGAGCAAGACCTGTAGTGTGTTTCACCATTTTCAGGAGTGGTCGCAGAAGTTAGGGATCAAGAACTATCAAAGCTGTTCAAAAATATTTATGCTTCTAAAAGCATGAGAGAAAAGATTGCAATACCATTTTTAGCTTAACAGCAGTGAATGAAAATCAGTGATAAAGAGTACCGGGTACAGAATTGGTATCTACTGTATAGCAGGTTGTGACTGCAAACTTCAGAGCAAGTTGATGAAAGAGTTAAAGTTAGATGAGACAAGGCAAATAATATTTTTGAGGAATTTTTGAGCAGTTTAGTAAATCTATATATAAGAGTGATATAGACTTTTGAGGAAACTGAGAGAGGAAATTTTGGAGGGTATTTTTTCTTATTTAGAGCAGTATTTAAATTGCAGTGAAAGTGTTCTGCATTTGATTAACCTGCAAGAAGTGTACCTTTCTAGTAAACTTCTTC
>NW_009631674.1:0-6141 GCF_000690535.1 Cariama cristata | reverse complement strand
CGCACTTTTGCCCCCGCCCCCCCCCCCCCCCCCATTAGAAGATGAATTTGAAATCTTGAACTTGAAATCTTTAGTGCTTGAAATATTTAAGTGTTTGAAATTTTCATTTTTGTCATTTAGACTCTATTCCGTCCTTTAGAAAGTGGAAATGCAATGAGTTCTATTATGTTATTCAGATCTTACGTTATTTATGACTTAAAAAGTCATATTGATTTTGTCCCTTTTCAGTTAAACATATGATTTCAATAAGTTTCTGAAAGATGAGATACCTGGTACTCTCAGGGGATCAAAGAGGACTCATGATGGTCTTCTGTCGGATCCTGAAATTTCTTCACAGAAGCAGGCATGTTCCAACAGAGAAGAAATTTTTTGCCATAAAATGTGTAGTTGGTGACATGAAAGACAGGTGAAGGGGTATTGTTAGAATCTTTTATGTAAGAAGTTTCTCAATTTGGCATTTGTGTACATTGAAACCCTTTTGAAATAAGTTGTGAATTCAGTCATCTTGTGACCAGAGACGACTTTGTAATTGTGTGCAAGTCTGGGTTCCTAATCACTCTGAGGTCTAAGGCAGTTAAGATAATACAGTTTTCACCTCCATCAACTTTTCCTGTGTGATAAAAACTTCCTTTGTCTTTACCCCAAACTCTCAACACTCTGTAAGATACAGCAGTAGTTTAAAATAAGTTAAGACCAAGAATGGAGGAATTTTCATATTCTCCCAGTATCTTCTTTTTCTCTCGGTTTACTGGAATGCATTTGTCTGTTCACCATTTTCTTCCAGTCTCTTCTACCTGCCTTTTGTTTGGAATCTGTTTCCATATTCAGCATTATGTTACTAGAATATGTGCAGGATTTTTATGCAAATTAAATGTTAATATTATAGGAAGAAAGCAGGGGGAAAAGTAACTGTGCATGTAACACTAGGTGCCTATAAATATTCTAGGGTCTTCCTAGTTACCCCTGCTTCTGAACAAATCATCCCCTCATCAGTTCAAATCAGGTGTTAAGAGATGAAATACTTATTTTCTACATCTAACAACAGAATCGTTACTATTATACTGAAAAATAACCTCTTACCTCAGTCTTCAGTAAAGTGATTCAAGGACAGACATTCCTTTTCACAATCAATTTAATTCAAGTCATTAACCAAGAAGCCCAAAGAAGTTTATAGACCTTAAAAATACAAATAACAAAGTGTGCTATGTCTTTAATTAGTAACACTCCAGACTTAAAATGGTGACCTAGAGGTATATAACTCTGTAGCCCATTACCAATCCCCTGAGCCACTCCAATCTGTCAGAGACCTTCTCCCTCCCTTATTCTTTTAAGTAAGGTTAAGAAAACCCAGGACAAACGTTTCTTTTCCTGTCCTTCTTTCTTTTTCTTATAATTTTTTAATACCTTCCAAAAGGCTTAAAAAAGCTCCATAGTTCAAGGTAAAATAAAAATGTTGGAAAATTTGCTAATATTTAAGAAAACATGTCTACCAATCCTGTGGTAACATTTTTCTTCAGGAAATACATACGATAAAACTTCTTACACTTGGGAATTTTTATATTATCTTGTTTGTGAAACTAAATATAAACCAAATACCACCTTTTAGCATGAGATTGATCATCCATTACCACAGTGTTACCAAACATAATCAACATAATCTCTGATCTCAGAAAGTCATGCTAATAGTTGTTTCCAAGTCATAAATAAGCAGGAAATGAGACTACAAAGATAATTTTGATTTCCTATGGAGATTCTTAGCACTGAAAAAAATCATTACTTTTCTTGTGCATTTTCACTTAAACACAGCTTCAAATTTTAGGAGTTCTGAGCATTGCAGCACATTAAAAAATGGAGTTTGTAGTCCATAGAAATCCTGGAAGATTTACTCCTGGAAGTTTTATATTTACTTCTATTTGAATGGACCAATCTCAGCATTTTGTGAAATAAATTATTCTAATATATTGCTTCTAACTTATTGGACACATTTTGTTTCAGCTTTATAATTCTAAATTTATTATGCCATATATTACATATCACACTTTATGCACATTCTGTTTCTCGCCTTCTTTAATGATGATCATATTAAAAAATTTTTAAAACATTTTGCATATTATAAGAACTCAGAGTCATTCCGTGCTGTCAGGCTACTGTAATTACTCTATTTGTTAATTTAACTATTTATTGTCTAGCAACAGTGATAATAACATTGTCTTTTTTGAAGTCATCTGGTATATGAAGTGGTCTGTGAACCTCTGCAAGAATTTTCAAACTCCAGCTTAGTAAATCAACCATTTAGGGCTCATCCTCAGCAAATAGCAAGGGAGAGGACTCCTAAATCCAGACTGCATATAAAGGTCTTCAGAAAGCTAATTGTCTCCTCCTGCCCTTCAGAGCAGGAATTTCATTGACTGGGAGGATGCTTGTAGGTCAAATATTTATGCTGTTCCCACCTCAGTCTAAAGAGCACATAATATGAGATGAGAGCAACATCAGCAGTGGGACACAATTAGCTGATGAACTGATGCTGGTACTTTATACCTGAAATTGCTCTTATTTTTTTGTTAGTAGATTAACTCAAAGCACTGTATTATTATTGCCATCACTTGTGCTGCTTACTTCCTGGGCTTAATACTTGAGATTATGATTTTTGAATATATTTACACATTAGTTTAATATGTTCTAAATAATGGAATGTAGAAGGACAAACAACAGATGTTTCAGATTTCTCCACAAATGCTTTCTCTAGACAACACGGAGACATACACCCTTGGCCAGCTGAAGCAGCTGCCTGAAGGCAGAAGGCAGAAGGCAACTTAAACCCTTTAAATAGTGAAATGGCAATAACGGAGGTTTCTCTTCTCAGTATCCCACAGCCTGTCCTTCCTTCTGTAACTGTTTTGGGGTTTTAGATCTGGTCCTGACTATTTTGTTTTGTCTAGGATGGCTTGCCAGATGGTGTGCTTTGCGAAGTATTTTTACATTCTTTATTCTATATTTTATTTATTCTATGCAGAGTGGATTATTTACTTTTTCCAAGAATGTGCATTGGCTGTATGGCACTGATAAAGCCAGCCAAAGGATGCTCTTCATGAACTTTTAACAGGAAAGTAAGATTCAGTGTATCTCAACACAATCTTCCAAAAACCTATTTGAATTATATATATCTGTTTAATTATGAAGTGTTTATGACAAAATGATAGTCTCAACAACCTCAAAATTTCATAATTTGCTAACATTCTAGGATCTGCTGGGTCAAAAGCATTTGTCTGTTTCAGGATCTATCCTGATTAAACATTTTTGTCAAATGGATTTTGACTTATTACAACCAAACAGTTGTAAACCTGAAAGTAAAAATGACATTACATTGCCCTTGAATATGAAATGAAAGAGAGTGCACCTTGCCATCACTAGATAGCTTTTTCTAATCAGTCATTCTTACTTCACACTTTTGTTACAGACTTACTAAATTGGATACCAGACCCAGATACCTGCTCAGGGCTAGGAAGCAGGTGGGGAGCAGGAACCGAGCCAGTCTTCCTAAGGAAGGCAATCATTTTATGTTGCCATATATGTATAATGGAGACAGTGAAGTTTCTCTGGAGACATCTAGAAAGGTAGTCCAGTTCTCTTAAATTAAGCAGCTAGATTAATCACATTGGATCATATATATTGTAATAAGTGATCAGGGGAAGGGATTGTGTGCACATGAGCAATATAATGTTTTACTAGAAATAACCACCATGTCATCATAAATAACAATAAAACTCTAGAAGACTACTTCATCCAAACAATAAGATTCTTACAACTTTTCTGAAGTTCTGACAGAACTGTACTGTCAACTCATCCACCAGTTTCACCTCCACATCTTACAGGTCAGAAAGGACAGTAACTTTACAAACTCAACTGCTCTAGAGCATCATAATGAAGAAAGCCCATGGACTGGAGGTACTTCACTGGAACAAAAAGAAATTGTGAAGTACACAATCCAGTTCAAAATGAAATGCTTATTTTATTCATCTGTTCACCTATATCACCAGCTAATTTTCCCCATGCATCAGGAGAATTCTGAGATAACTAAACAGCTGAAGCATCAGAAAGTGATTCAGGCATAAGAGTAGTAATACAACAATGTTAATGTTACCTTTTTGTATGGCAGGAGAACTGATATATCCTGCCATGGGCATGACTCCATTTTACAGGATATTTCATAAAGAAAAAATTAAAAACTAGTTCATGAAGTTCTTAACTTTTAGTCAAAGCACAGATCAATAAGAAAGTAGATTACTGGAAGACAACGAGGAAACTCTGAGGTAATATGCATTAGTCTGAACAGTCTTGACAGATAAATCATCCTTACTTGTAGGTAGCCTACCCAATGGGTTCAGTTTTAAATGAAAATTCCTATTAAATAAAAAATACTTACTCATAGTACATTTTCAGGTAGTCCATGGTCAGAAGAACACTGAAACTTAAAGTAAAATAAATGTTTAAAAATTCAGTGCTAGACTGATTTTAAAACGCATTTTAAGGCAGTGTTTGCTTGTTCTGTGTTTGTTTAGCAATCCTGAAAAAAAAGACTAATTTTATTTTAACTACTGATTATCCCTTTTGTCTAAATTACCTTCCAGATCCTTTTCTTATATTGAATCAATGTGACTTTAAACAGAAGTCCATTTATTAAATCTTTTATTAAGGCTTTCATTATGTATGCTTGTAAAGATCTTAATAGAGATGTTAAGTAATGGAATTTTGCAAGTTCCTAAAATCTTCATAAATCTCCATAAATTGTCTCTTTATGAGCAACCTGCTTTCATTGTGTCTGATTTTTTATTCATACGCAACAAAAATGTTAATATACTTTAATTAAGCTAATATGATTTATCTTTTCACTCATTATATAAGTTAATTTTGTTCTAAAGAAATCCTGTTTTCAAATTCTCTCCAGCAATGTAGAATTAAAGTAATTATAGTTTGGCACAGGAAATTAGTCATAAAAGTCCATGATTTCTAAAATAAATGGAAGTTTTCACAGTCTGGATTAGCCATATGCTTTACAAAAGAGTGGGGAAATAAAGGAAATAATTTGCAGTGCACTTAGTGCAAGAACTCATTTTTTTGGTACAAATTTGTCAGATGATAAGTAAAATGAAATATTAATAGATCAAGAAGTTTGAACTTTCTTACGTATTTCATACTTGTCCTTGCTGAGATCATTGACATCTCTGTTTGTTGTTTTTTTTTTTTTTTTAATTCAGAAATTGTAAAAGTCATAGCAATGTAACTGCCATAGTTTCCTTCCCGAATCTCCAATTGATGGCAGAATACAGACAGCAACAGGAGTGTGGATGTACCCATTGAAGCTCATGGAAGGTCCCACACATAAATTTACTAGACCAATGACTATATGATTAATTTTATTGTGCCATTAATGTAGTATTTGTAGCATCCATGACTCATGCCATTGTTCACTGAGATCTTTGAAGTTTCTGAATTGAAGTAGCGAGTTCTTATCAGCATAACACTGGGCCTGATGCTGATAAAATGGGTACTGATGAGAATGAAGTGACCACAGCAAAGGATCAGTCAGTGGCAAAAAAACAAAAAATACAAGGTTAACCCTGCAATAAGTGCAATGAAATGAACTTTCCTTTGCATAGAAAAAACTGGCAACAGGGCCATAATTAGGAAAGTTAAAACACTGCTAGAGGTCAGAGAATGAACATGACACAGAAAACTCATTGCCAAGAAGAAGAGAACAAAAAGTAAAATAACTTGTTAATGCTTATAATATATCACATGGCAATGCACTCAAGAACTAAATAATTTACAGTCAATGTAATCTATGCCTTCAAAACCCTCAGAGATTCACAAAATAGAATATAATCAAAGAATACACTTCAGGACCACTGGTCAGGACAGCATTAAAGCAAATCAGGGCTGTTTATGAGATCTACTTCGGCCAGTACATTAAATGAAATACTTAGGGAGAAGAAGGAAGTAGACTGGATCCTCCTTCTGACATTAAGGCAGTTTCCAGCTCTAGCATGGTGCTTTCCTGGGGAATGAGATAGGAGAGCAGGAGATGCAAATGAAAGAACCTTTATTCTGATAAGTCAGAGTAATGCTTGTCCTGGGTAAAAT
>NW_009631673.1:21241-23217 GCF_000690535.1 Cariama cristata | reverse complement strand
CTGAGCACCCCAACACTGAGTTTGGGGTCCCTGATGCACGGGGTGTCCTGATGCACGGGGTTTCTCCCTTGCTGGGTTTGGGATCCTTGATGCATGGGGCACCACAATGCACGGGGTGCTGCATTTGGGATGCCTAATGCTTGGGGGGGGGTCTGAAATGCTGGGGAGTTCTCCACTTGCTTGGTTTGGGGGGCTGCTGTACCTCCTACTGCACCCTTGTTAGGGGCCCAGGTGTGCCCCAGTGTGGGGTCCCTCTATGGGGCTGTGCCCCTGCCCCAGCATCACCCAGCTGCAGGAGCTGCTCCCCCCCAGCACGTTCCTGCCTTTGTCCTTGCTCCCGCCAACTCCTGTGCAGCCTGACCCCTGCCCAGGGGCTGGGGGCCCCTGCTTTGTGTGCAATGCTTTTCCCCCACTAAGGCTATTTTGCATCAGATTAGAGGGCTCATGGCTGCTGGTATGGGGGTAGCTGGGGCTGTGCAGCAAGCAGTGCCTTGACGGGACCACCCGGAGGGTCCAGCTCCAGACCCCAGCGTGGCGGGATGGCGGCCAGTCCCTTTTGTCCTGCAGCATGGCCTCTCCTCTGTCCGCTGTGCCCAGCCCTGCATCCATGTTGTCCCCCCACAGCCCAGTGAGGATGAGGTTGAGCCCCGCTGCAGAGTTGGTGGGAGTCCGCCCCGTGGCTGATGGTGGGGAACGGGGGATGTGCCTGAACTCAGGGCTGGGTGGTGTTTTTTGCTCCCCACCCCGAGAGCTTTCTTGCTGGCGGTGTGGGGGCTTTCATATTTCAGGATCACTGTTTCAGGGGAAAATTCCTGGGTATTTGGTCTTGGTCCTTTTTTCTGACTGGGGACAGTGGCACTGCCAGCACTCAGCAGGGATTTTGGGGTAGTGTCGTGCATTTGCTCATGTGGGGCTGAGCACTGCTTTGGGACGTTCCTGTCCCTGGCTGTGCTCCTTGTCCCAGCTTTGCCTGTGGGTTTGTTTCCCGGGCTCAGCCTCATAGCATGTCCTTGGTTTTGCCTCTGGTAAGGAGTTGTCCTGACCTGTGCCAGGACAGCTGCCCTGTGGTACGGACCGGCAATTGTTTGGTGCCAGGAGCTGCTTTTGTTGTTGCAATGAATCACATTTCTTACCAGAGTCGCTCTTAGCGGGCTGAGCACTGGACAGAGATGGGGGTGCAGATGGTCCTTGCCACAGAGATGAAGTAACCCAGACCACAGGGGGGGAGGCTGTCAGACATTCAGCATACCGGTGTGGTGTGCTGGCAGCAAGCGGCTGGGCACCGCGTGGAGTTTGGAGTGGGTTGGGAGACTGCGATGGAGATGGGAAAAGGAGGTGAGGGGTGGGAGGTGGTAAGGAGAAAGGCAGGGAACAGGCAGCCTGGCCCATGCTGTACCAGTGTTAGAGGCTGAAGATCTGGCTGGAGTCCTGTGAGGGAGCACGCTTCAGCCGGGACCCACCAAGGCTCCTGCCAGGCGCTAGAATCTGCATGTCTCAGCACCACTGCGGGGTGATGTGCTGGGTCCCTCTTCCTTGAGGCTGGTGCACGAGGTAGCACTGGTGGCCCACCAGCCTTGGGCAACTCAGCAAAAGCTCAGGATATGTCACTGAGGCTTTGCTATGGGGTTGCTCTCTGAGGAGCCTCTGCCTTGGCGTCAGACCTGAGTCCTGTGTTATGGGTGTCTTTGGGAAACAGTAACTCCATTTCCCACTGCAGCCTGTTTCCTCTCTCCCTCCTATTCAGACTTGTCCTGTTCTTCATGTCCTCTTCTTGCTCATTCCCCGATGCCCTTTTCCTCCAGCTGAGCCCATTTCTCTTGCTTAAGACTCCTTATTCATCTCATTCCCCAGCTCCAAGCACTGATCTGTTCCCTGGGTTTTCCCCATTTTTATCCCTTCTGCTGGGATGGTCCTTTCTCTGCAGTGCTCTGCAATTGTTTCCTCTTTCCCGTAGCACTTGCTGGGACAATTGGGTT
>NW_009631673.1:0-21210 GCF_000690535.1 Cariama cristata | reverse complement strand
TGTCCTGGAGTAAAACTTGCCCTATGCCTTCCTCCACCCAAACCCTTGTCCCTCCAGAGGGGAGCTGGCCCAGTCTTGGGCCCCGCAGCCCAAGCAGTTCTCCCCCAGGAGCACAAAGAACAATCCCTGCAGTGACCTGTGCTACCAGTGGCAGATTAAAGGCTGATCCCAAAGGCTTGCAGTGGGTCAGAGTTTATGAACACAAAGGGACTTTAATGCAGCCAGGCTTGGGAGGGATCAGTGCCTCCATGGGCAGAGCACAGCATGGTGTCCTGGGCTGAAAGGACATGGGTGCTGCATGTGGTATCCATCTGGATTGAGAAACCAGGGCTGTGCTGGGGGATGTAGAGCTGGGATGGCACAGTCCTCCTGTTGAGAGGCTCCTTGCCGGGCTTGGCAGAAGGATGCTTGGGTTGTGTGTCCCGCTGCCCAAACCCTATGCCTGTGCCATGTTTGCCACAGACTGGCCAGAGGAGCTGGCTGTGGGCAGCCTGAGCACAGGGGAACAGCCTGGGTACCATAATCAGGTTATTGCTTTCAAGGGACATGGTGCTTGGATGTATTTTGTAGGCTGGGACCTGCTTGTTGTGGCTTCTGCATGTCCTGGTACCTCCTGGCTCACTGAGCATCAGGAATAACACCCTGCTTTCTCTCTTCTCTGGGCCGTGAGCTCTACTGGTCCCCCCATAGCCTCGGACTGATCTGCAGGCAGGGGCTTCTTCCTCAGGGGCACACCAAAGTGGTCTTGCCCTGGCATCCCCTGTGAACTGGCCTCATTCACAGGGCTTTTACCTGTGTCTGGTCCAGGGCTGAGTCGCAGCGGTGAGAGGAGGCTCTGGCAGGATCCCAGTGCTCTCTGTGGCTGAGTACAGGGCACCATGTGCCCAGCTGATAAGAGAGCAGGATGTCTGAGCCAGAAGCGAGCCTGCTGCCATGCCGGCCACACACAAGCCATTGAACTTCTGCTGGAGTTCAAGGTGAGCAGGCAGCCCTGATCGCCATGCTGCTGTGAATGGCACGCACGTTTCAGTGTTGCCAGGCTGTGTACCTCCTAAAATGTGAAAAGCTGAGAATGGAGGAGGCAGATATATAAGGCAGACCCTCTGGTCTCCCTCCTTATTGCTTGGCTCTGCTGAGGGGTGCAAGAACTTTGTGCAAATGATCCTGAGTCCCTTGGGTGCATGATCCATCCTTATGTCCCCATGGTGAGGTCTCCTGGGAGCAGCTTGCTGCATTGGTGCCTTTCCTACATGGGATTCGCAGCAGCAGGTTGTGCTGGCTTCTCAGCCTGCCGAAAGCTGCTCCTACTTTTCCTCCTGGCTGCAGGACATGCCGAGCAGCACGCTGGTAATGGCAGCGTCTGCCTGAACTCGGTAGGAAAGTGTTGTTGGATGGTGTTGGATGTCAAGGAGGGAAGGGAGCTGACCCTTAAGGCAGCGCCAGTATCCCAAAATGGGAGGGCCAAGAGGGAGCGGGCAAAAGGGGGAGAAAGCATGAAGGAGGGAGTGAAAGGGGGAAACTTGGCTGGATCGCAGGCTGCTGGGGGAAGGGGGGTGGCGTTTAGTGCTCAGCTGGTCCGGGAGGGCTCTGCGTGTCTGAGAAAGGAGGCTTCCTCGCCTGCAAGGGCAGGCAGCTCCTGTTGGTACCCCACTACATTTTCCTGCTGGGACCCCTGCAAGGAATCCTCTTCTTGCATGTTATCTCCCAGTGCCCTCATTGGAGCAGCAGAGTTGTTTCCCCCCATGTTTTTGGGAGTGCTTTGCAGTCCCTGCCAGGGCTGTGGGTGCTCAGAGGTAGGGCAGGGCATACAAAGAGCTGCAGCACCCACTGCCAAGGTGCAGCCACCTCTGTTGTGGTGAGCGGCAGCAGTTCGGTGGAAAGGAGACCTGGCACCATGCAGCTTTCTGAGGATGAAGACGTGCTCCGGTGGGGAGTGTGGGAGGCAGACTGAAATTATGCAAATCGACATTTGGGCAGGGCAGTGGGTTAATGTTCATGACAAAGGGCTGCAAGATTGCGAATGCCCCCACGTGGAAGGGACCGGAGTATTGCAGGGTTCCTCGGAGCCATGCTGAGGCTGGGGCAGATGCCAAGAGCTCAGGCTGGGCTCCCCAGCATGTGCCAAGGGGGCCCAACCCTGCAGACATGGGCTTGCGAGATGCCTCCCTGAGTGGGTGGCCTGGCTGTGCTGTAGCTGCTCCCAGATTCACAGGATGGGGAAACACACTCGAGTGGTTTCAGTGCGTGGATAAGTGCTTGTGGGTCCTCTTCGCTCTGATGCCAAGAGACCCCTGGGGAGGTCTGTTGTGTTGGGATGGATCGGACTGACTCCTGGGTGCAGCCTTTGGGGTGTTCAAAACTGCTGAGCAGAGCTGGTGGGATGCTGTGAGGGGAGGGTCCAGAGCCCCTTTGGCTGTGGGAACAGACAGGTGTGGAGGGGGACGTCGGAGCCTGGGGTACGTGGCACAGTGCTGACACAGGAGGGCAGGTGTCAGCACGGTGCCATTGCTCAATCTACGATATGATGTTCAAGTTGCTTTCTGTCAAGGCAGAATCCCTGGAGGTAAGCAGAAAGTGGGGTGCCGGGGGAGGCCGTGCCAGTTGAGGCTTGTACAGCGAGCCAAAGCACCGTGTGCCAGCCCCGGGCTGTTGTGCCTTACCTGTGCCAGGACTGTCCCACTGAGAGTGCCCCTCAGGGCAGCTCCCTGTGCTGATAGACACCCTTGAGCTGCAGGAGGGGAATCCTGCCTAGGAAGCACTGAACATGGCTCTTGTCTGCAAGCCATGACCACCTCGTGCAGATAGTGCCGGGTAGGGCAGGAGAGCGGGGACAGGGTGGAGGAAGATAGGGGGTCTTTCCAGAGGAGGGTCGGTGTACACTGGATTTTGGGGCATAATCAGTGTCTGGGGACCAGGTAACCTTTGTGTGAGCAAGGCGGGCAGGATGAATTTCAGCTTGCTGCAGCACAGCTGGGTGCATGCCAGGGCAGTGCCATGCAAGCAGGCATGGAGAGGGCACTGCAGCCCTGAGGCACGCATTTTCCTGCCTGGAGCATGGCAGCTGTGGCTTGCCCAGCCCTCTACTTGCTGCCCCATCTTCATATGCCTTTGGGAGTACCCTGCGCCTGGGCAGGTGACTCCTGGGCATCAGAAGTGCTGCAGAGATGAATCACCTGCAATGCTGGAGGGACCCCCCGGAGCTGTTCCCATCTCTGCAACTCCTGATGCCCCTAAGCACCCTCCAGCCCTTCCCAGCCCAGTTTTGCCATGGCTATCTGCTCTCTAGGGCGGCAGCTGCACCAAAGGCCCCCAGCAGTGCCCGTGCCTGGATCCTCACTGAGAGGAGGGCAGGATCCCGCTGGGCTTGGGGCTTTGCATAGGACATCTGGGCCTGGGAAAGTGTGCTTCTTCCTTTCTCACCCCTGAGCTGGAATTCACTCCTATTAATAGCAAGTGGCTGTCGATAGCTGTTGTCAGTGGCAGGGATGGGGACCAGAGCAGTGCCTGCTGCACCCTTCCTGTGCCCTGGCAGGCATTTGGCTCTGCCAAGAGACAGAGATGGTGTTGGGGCTGGACTGCACCTGCTAAGTGCTCATCCATGTCCTTGCACCCTGGGGAGCTAATCGCAGCAGCTGTAGATGCTGCCCCTTGCTGCTGGATGCATGCACCCCTTTGCCACAAACCTGTCCCAACCTGGCACCCTCCATTCCTGCCCTCGTGAGCTGGGATGTGCCAATTGCCTGTCTGCAATGACGAGTATGCTGGTAAGGACAAGTCAGAGGAGGAGCCTATGAATTACCTGTCGTGCCGGTCAGGGCAGGGGAACAATCCTTATGGGCCATGTTTCTTTGCTTGGGGCAAATCCAAGCCCTGCATCCCTTTGACTGGAGCTGGTTGCATGCAGAAGGGCTGGTGATAGCCAAGGTGTTTGGTCAGGGGTATCTGAGAAGAGGCTCTGGGACACCTCTAAGCCCAGCTCCAGTGACATGCGGGGAGCTCTGGGCTTTGCTGGCATCTCTGGAGGAGAGTGATGGTGGGAGGGGCGATGTGTGGAGCGCTGTTGTACCCTCAGGATCTGCCCCAGGAGGGTTTTTCTCCCTCTAGATCTGTGCACCGGGACACCCCCAGCTGTGGGAGGCTCCGGGCGCATCCTGCCCTGCCATGGCCGCTGAGTGCCCCACGGGTGACATGGGATGTGCAAAAGGCCCAGCATGGGCTCCCCCATCCTCCCTTCTGCCTTTCCTAGGGAAAGGGTTTGTGCATGGTAGGACCCCTATGCAGCTCTGCGTGGGAATTTGGATGGTCAGGTGAGTTGAGGCAGGGAGTTGCCAGGACAGGAGCTGGGTGTTTGGTCTGGCACATTTTCCTGTGGCAGTCTGCCCCCACGGTAGGGGCTCTTGCTGATGAGGAAGACAAGGTTTTGGTGCTCCTTTGCTTCCTCTGCTGTGAGTTCCAGGGCTGCTTTCCCTGGTAGGAGGAGGGTGTCTGTGGCGCAATGCAGCTTGCTGCCCAAACTCCTTGTGGTGTGGGAGCTGCTTTTCCCCACACTCCCTCCAGCACTTCAGGATCGTAGGAGTGCCACCAGGACAGGCACTTCCCTGGCTGAGCTGGTTTACAGAGTCTGAGCAGGGAAGCTGCAGACCTGCCTAGTTAAGTGCTTAGTCTTGGGAAAGTGGGAGATTTTGGCTGTTCCGGAGTAGCTGCAAGAGCGCTGGTACAGCTGCTCAGTGACCGAAGCCAGTATCTCTGATTTTTCCATTATAAGGATGATAACAAAGCATCAAGCCCTAGGGTTTTCTCTGTGACCGATGACTGCAGGAGACTTGGCCCTGCTTACAGGAGGCAGTGCCCTATGGGAGCATCCCCCTTGCTGGGGCAGGGGGAGAAGGGGGATTGAAGGCAGTGGGAGCCCAGAGACTTGCTGCTGGGGCTAGGAGCGCTGCCTGGCAGGGGTGTGTTTGCTGCCAACCTTTCCCTTCCATTCATGTGTGGTTTTTTCCCCTTTTTTTTTTTCAAGGTCCTGGACACAGTCACTGGAGCTATGAAGGTAAATACCCTGCAGTTACTGCAGCTTTTTTCCTACCACCTGGCAGACCCTGGGCCTGAGCCAGCCATGGTTAATGATTACAGGGCTCCTGTGCGTACTCCACGGCTCACCCTTCCCTCCTGCCTGACCCTGACGCACGTGCCCCAACCTGGGCACGGATGCGCTGACGAGCCTGGGGTTGCTCTGATTTGAGCAGGAAGCAGCGGCTCTGCCGAGGGTTTCCCCAGCACCCTGGGTGTGGGGGGATGCCCCTCAGGGCAGGGCTTCTCCCTCAACATGAACTCCCCTGATCCTGTGCCAAGCAAGGATGCAGGCTGGGCTCTCCAGGCTGGACTTGCAGCCTATGCTGGGACTTTGACCTGCCCAGGGATTAGCTTGTGTCCTCACCTCTGTCCTCTGTCACTCTCCCTCCCCATCCTGCCTGGCTCTGCCCTTCCATCATGGCTTGGGGGGCCTCTCCACAGCACCTGTGATGGGCATCACCGCAGTGCTAGCACAAACACACCCCTTCCTGCTCTGGTGATGGGCCAGGCTACAACACCATCACTCTGCTCAGGACCAGGGGCTGGCTTGGACCTGCTAATGCCCAACTCCATCTCTATGAGGGTCCTGCAAGGGGCTGGCCTGAGGACGAGCCTGGGTTTGCACTGGCCCAGGATGTGCTAGAAGCAGCCCTGTGCAGTGCAGGGAGGTTTCTGGGGAGTCAGCTCTGCTTATCTCAGCTGTGGCACTGCGCAGATGTGGCAGTTTAAGCAGCCACCCCAGCCATGTGAGCTGGCCCTTTGCAGGGCTGCACCGATGCAGTTAACAGCCAGGAACCCATCAGACCTGTGGCTGTGGGCTTTTGTGATCCCAGCAACACTGTAGTACCTTGCTGGAGTAGCAGCATGGGTGAATCGGTGGGTCGATACCTGCCAGAGGCCAGGCTGTGCAAGACAGCAAGCGTGTGATGAGCTGCAGAGCAGCAGCTCCTCAGCTTGCCAAGTCCACTTGTAAATGATCTTCTTGCGCTCTTCTGAAACACCCCAAAAATAGACTTTCCTGGCAGCTCACCACGCTCCGAGACCTTTCCCAATACAGCTGCACGCAGTCACATGGTGGCACAGAGCTGCTCCCAAGCTAACTTGATGGAAACTAACCTTACATGCATGGCTTATTCCCTGACCAGTGCCTGTCCCCTTCCCCACCACCCATCAAACCTCCTTTCTGGTGAGCTCCTTGCCCAGGTGGTCTCACTGGCACTCCCTCCCTTCCTCCTTGTACCAGACCAGGAGCATTGGGGTGTGGACTACCCAGACTGCACAGGCACCATGCAGTCACCTGTCAACATTGACACGGCCAAGACCATCTTCAGCCCCCAGCTACGACCGATCCAGCTCTCTGGCTACAGCCTGCCTGCCAACGAGAAGCTCAAGCTGAGGAACAATGGGCACACAGGTGGGTGCAAAGGCACAGGGAGAGGCTGGAGCACAAGCAGAGCCCGCTCAGCCTCTCTCGGTAGGGCTGGGCTTCTCTAGTACCCTTCCCCTGGGCTCTGGGAAGGGGACTCTCTTGCAGGCTGCAGTCATGTCACCTTCAAGGCCAAAAGGGAAGCATTGGTCTGTTGAGCTGGAGGGGAGAAACCTGGAGGTGGAGAATTTGCCACTCACTGTCTTTGGGAGCTGTCTCCAGGAATTTTTTTAAACCCATATTTCCTTTAAATATGTGTCCCTGGTATTTCTGATGCAGGTTTGCAGCCACTGGTTCCTCCCCTGCGTTTGACTTTCAAAGGACTAGTCAGTCTCTCATGTGACTTAGCCTTTAAGGTACCTACCACTCAGTCTTTTAGGACACAACATTGGCCAACTTCTTTAAGTCTGTGCTTCAGGATGCTACCTCAAGATCTTAAGAAAATTTTATAGGTCTTTTGTTTCCCTTCTCCAATTTTAGAATGTTTTTTGGAAAGTCTGGACACAACTTATTCACATTATTTTAGTATCAGTCTCACCATGCCAGATAATGGAGGAAAATCACATATCCTTCCTGCTCACCACCCCACAGCTGGGGATGGTGGGTCCTGGTTGCTGCCTGCTTTTTTGGGAGCAAGCCAAGTGTTTTGTGCACGCTGGTGTCTGCCAGTCCCCGAGCTAAGAAAATGTGGCAGAGAAAGGGACTTAAAAACTCTCTGATGATGTGATAAGGCACTTCTTTGCCTTGATAGCTGGTGAGATGGAGCTGACCTGTGTATACAGCAAACGCAACAGGTTGGACTCGCTGTGCGTGGTCAGGTCAGCTGCACAGTGCATGCACAGAGCTTTGTATTACAGCCTCCTGCCCTAGCGTGCCTGCAGAGTTAAACTAGTCGAGCTCAGTAGTTGCTATTTTAGACACCCTGGCATCTGGTGTTGCTTGGTGTTTAGAAAAGCAGTCAGAGTGTTTTTGGTGGGGTGGGGGGGAAAGTAGTTTCTCACATGCTTATGAGATGCCTTTTTTTATTCTGTCAAATACCGGTCTGCTTTATGAAAAGCCATAAATAAATAAAGAATTGCAAGTCCAGTAAGATATTTGTACCGTTATTGTTTTTTGTAATATGAAGTGTATATGCTGTATAAGCTTTTTCAAGGGCCTGTAAATGACTCAGGTAGATAGTAGAAGGAATGAATGATTTAGATATACAAAAGAAATGTAAAAGCAGATAAATTCCCAGGGAGGGAGCAAGCTCCCACTTCCCATATTTGAGTTTTGTTTCTCTGAACCCAGTGACAGGGAACATGGGAGAGGGCAAATGACTCATCACAGCCCTGTTACGTGGTTAATCCTAAACCTGTGCCTTAGCTCGGTGATGTGGGACACTTCACCTATAAAGAAGGAGGAAGGAAAAGAGTTGATATTAAAGATGAACAAAAGGTGCTTAGAAGGATAGGACAGCCTTTCTCAGGGTCCAGGGAAGCTCCTGATATTTTTGCCACACGTCCAGGTAACTCAGATTTTAGATTTGACACACTGCTGCATGAGTGCAAGAGAGCTGGCTAAACCACTTTAAAGTAAAAGGCAAAACCAAGTATGTTTTACTGTACCCAAAGAGGTAAAATTTTAGCTGTAAATGCTTTCAAAAGATTTAATGCTTCCATGCCACCAGCTCCAGTGCTGTCAGACGCTGACAGGCTGCTTTATTTGAAAGGTCCCAGCTCACCAAAGGCTGCAGAGCTCTCTGTTCAACTGCCCTGCTCGTAGTAATTCACCACTCAGCCAATATTTTGCTCCATGAATTTTGTCCACGGTCTCTTTATATTATTCTTCCTTACTGAATAAATTGTTGGATAAGATTTGGCTTGGAGCTGGCCCCTGGGAGTCTTTGTAGAGGGGCTCTTCACTTTCCAGCATTTTCATAGCAGTTATTTTTGAAGCTCATGTATTTACTGGGGTGTCCTACAACCTGAACCTCAACAGCCCTGTCTCATTGGCACAACTCTGGGTATTGCCTCGCCCATAGCCTCATGAAAGACGGAAAGCAAGTTTGTTTGTTGTGACCAGTTTCCACAAGCCCAGGGTGACTTTCCCTTGAGACAACTCCTTTGTGTATCTGTGAGATGGACTGGCCTTTGTGTCTTATTAACTGACCTTTTCCTTCTGCTTCTGCAGTTCTCCTCGAGCTGCCCGACCATCACTGGCGGCTATGCCAAGCAGCACCGAGCTGTGCAGCTGCACCTGCACTGGGGCTCCCCGTCGGGACCTGGCTCGGAGCACACCATCAACGGGCGCCGCTTTGCTGCAGAGGTAAGGAACTCTCGTGGCAGTGGATGTATCCTCTCCTCTCCTAGTGCTGGGCTGGGAAGGTGCCAAAGTCCTGTCTTGCTCCTAGCCCATGGCCCTGGTTGTCACTGAATCACAGAATCATTATGATTGGAAGAGACCTCAAAGATCATCAAGTCCAACCATATACCCAATGCCACCATGCCCACTAAACCATGTCTCAAAGTGCCACATCTAGAAGTTTTTTGAACACTTCCAGGGATGGTGAGTCCACCACCTCCCTGGGGAGCCCGTTCCAATGCCTAACGACTCTAACAGTGAAGAAGTTCTTCCTAACATCCAGCCTGAACCTCCCCTGGTGCTACTTGAGACCGTTTCCTCTTGTCCTGTCACTAGTTACTGGGGAGAAGAGACCAACCCCCACCTCACTACACCCTCCTTTCAGGTAGTTGTAGAGGGCAATCAGGTCTCCCTTCAGCCTCCTCTTCTCCAGACTAAACAACCCCAGCTCCCTCAGCCGCTCCTCGTAAGGCTTGTGCTCCAGGCCCTTCACCAGCTTTGTCGCTCTTCTCTGGACTCGCCTCAGCAGCTCAATGTCCTTTCTGTAGTGAGGGGCCCAAAACGAACGCAGTATTCGAGGTGCGACCTCACCAGCGCGGAGTACAAAGGGATGATCACTGCCCTGGTCCTCAGGAACCTCTTGGACTGTTTACTTTCTGCTGTGTTGTATTTCCAGCAGATGTCTGGTAAGTTGAAGTCCCCCACAAGAACAAGGGCCAGTGATTCCAAGACTTCTGCCAGCCGCCTGTAGAACACTTCATCCACCTCTTCATCTTGGTTGGGTGGTCTGTAACAGACTCCCATCAGGATATCTGCCTTATTGGCCTTCTCCCTAATCTTTATCCAAAGGCAATCAACCTCATCATCACTATCATTAAGTTCAAGGCAGTCAAAACACTCTCTAACACATAAAGCCACTCCGCCACCTCTCTTTCCTTGCCTATCCCTTCTGAAGAGCTTACAGCCATTCATTGCAGCACTCCAGTCATGAGACTCATCCCACCAGGTTTCTGTGATGGTGACTGTGTCGTAGCCTTCCTGCTGCACCACGGCTTCTAGTTTTTCCTATTTGATGCCCATGCTGCGTGCATTGGTGTAGATGCACTTCAGCTGGGCTACAGATCTCCCCTAATGAATGAATGCGATAACCCCTGGCCAGGATCCCTGCTCCCTGGGCAGCGCTGCAGCAGCAGAATTCAGTGTAGGAAGCCATGCTTTGGTGCTGAGCCAGACTCATGCTGCAGCCTGCAGTCCATGGGCGAGGAGGAGACCACCCTCCAGGATGCTCTGCCCACACGTCGGCTGGGGCTGGCCATGCGTGAGTGGTGCAGCCTGTCCCCGTGCTGCAGCTTGGTCCTGGGCTGATGGAGCAGGAGCCGTGTTGGTTTCTGGGCTGGGGGAGCCAGCTCCCCGGGTGGCTGTGAGCAGCCTGCTTTGGGAGCTGCAGGGACTGTTTACTCTGTATACACTGTTCTCCTGCTCTGCCAGCTCCCATCTGGTTTTGTCCATCCTTCTCTAGCTGCTGTCCTCAAACTGAGCTTGGTTCTGCAGTATGATCCCCTGGTATCTAGGGCAGCTGGTTTGCTGTCTCTGATGGGGGAAGTTCCTGTGGGTAGACCTTCATGCTTGCCACTTTGCAGCAGCACATTTTCTTGGTCCCACCAGTGTATTCCTCTCCTGGGAGGGATGCTTGTCACTGGTGCATGTCTCTCCTGGCCCTTGCTCCAGCAGGCTGGAGCTCTGTGAGGGTGAGCATTCCCTGTGGTGCCCATCCTGCATTAGGATTGCATGTTTTCCTTCCAGCTCCACGTGGTCCACTACAACACCAAGTATGACAGCTTTAAGGAGGCAATGGTCCACCCAGATGGACTGGCCGTACTGGGAGCCTTCCTGGAGGTGAGTCTCATAGATCAATCCTGGGTGAGAAGGGGTAGGAGCAGGGAGAGGGTGGGACTGGGATGGGCACAATCAGGCACAGTTTTGGGACTGGCAAAGGTGCAAATGGTCATGGGGAGAAGGGGAGAGAGAGGGCAGTCCAGAGGACAGAGCAGCCCTGACAGGAGGAAGGGGTCACCAGAACAGGGTGCCTCTTACGGAGAAAGACGACACTGTTATCACCGGCCAGTCTCTGTTCAGTCTCTGTCCTTGTCATTACTGTGGGGGTCTCTGTGTTGCAGGTTGGGCCAAGGGAGAACCCATACTATGAGCAAATACTTGAGCATCTGTACAAAATCCAAAGAGAAGGTAAGGCCCTGACCCCTGACCTAGCACTTCTCTCGGGGGCTGCAGCCCCGCAGAGGAGCCCGCTGCACGGCAGAGAGAGGCTGCCGCAGGCGTTTGCCGTGTGTGTGAGAAGGGGAGCATTGCACAGCTTGTACAGAAACAGCTCCCCAAGGTGCCCTCTGCTCACACGTGCTTTCCCCTGCCCGCAGGGCGAACCCACGGCTCTTTCTCCAGTGGCAGCAGTGTGGACCCTGGCACATGTACTGCCAGGCTGCCCATGATCTCCAGGCTGGTCCTGCCTGTTGTCCTCCAAGGGGTTGCCCCAGTCTCACTCCCATGGTGTTTCTCCTTCCAGGTGAGGAAGTCTTGGTACCCGGATTCAACATTGCAGGTCTGCTGCCTGCCAACCTGAAACTCTACTTCCACTACAATGGCTCTCTGACCACCCCTCCCTGCTACCAAACGGTGAAGTGGACGGTCTTCAACCAGACCATGCAGCTTTCTTATGACCAGGTCCGTCAGGGCAATGAGCTCCACACTGGGTCTTGCCCAGCCTCTCCCTGCCAGCATGCACCGTCCATGCTGGTCCCCTGTGGCTCGCCCGGCTTCTGAAGGCAGGATGCACCCCACTCTGTTCATGCTGTTCTCCTTCCAGATGTCAATGCTGGTGATGAGCCTGAGAAATGATGACAGCAAACGTCTGCAGAACAATTACAGGCCAGTGCAGGACCTGAATGGGCGACGGGTGCTGGCGAGTTTCCAGACCACTCTCTTTTCAACGAAGGTGCTGCCTCCTGGTAAGGAATGCATGAGTGTGCTCAGGCTGCACCCAGCTGCAAGGATGCAGAGATGGGGTGAGGAGCAGGAGTTAAGGCTTCGCATCTCTGTATCAGGAATAGTGTGGCCAGCAGGACCAGGGCAGCGATCGTCCCCCTGTACTCGGCACTGGTGAGGCCGCACCTCGAGTGCTGTGTTCAGTTTTGGGCCCCTCACTACAAGAAGGACATTGAGGTGCTGGAACGAGTCCAGAGAAGGGCAACGAAGGTGGTGAAGGGCCTGGAGCACAAGTCTGACGGGGAGCGGCTGAGGGAGCTGGGGGTGTTTAGTCTGGAGAAGAGGAGGCTGAGGGGAGACCTGATCGCCCTCTACAACTACCTGAAAGGAGGGTGTAGTGAGGTGGGGGTTGGTGTGTTCTCCCCGGTAACTAGCAATAGGACAAGAGGAAACGGTCTCAAGTTGTGCCAGGGGAGGTTCAGGCTCGACATTAGAAAGAACTTCTTCACTGTAAGAGTCGTTAGGCATTGGAACGGGCTCCCCAGGGAGGTGGTGGAGTCATCGTCCCTGGAGGTGTTCAAAAAATGTTCAGATGTGGCGCTTCAAGACATGGTTTAGTGGACATGGTGGCATCAGGTATATGGTTGGACTTGGTGACCTTTGAGGTCTCTTCCAACCATAATGATTCTATGATTCTTGCAGAAATGCAGCATTTGCATGGGTTATCCCTGCCGGGCAGGTGACTTATGGCAGCACTGGTCTTGGGGTCCTGCTCTCCCTCTTTTCTGCACTTCTCTTACCCTGCCTGAGGAAGATCGGTTTCTAGGAACTGTTTTATCCTTGGTCTTGCACAAATAACAGTAGGGGGACTAGGGGATGTAAGGTCAAGGGCAGACAGCCAAGTCCGAGCATCCCAGCTAGTTTCTTCATTCCCAAACACTAAATAGCTAAATTCAGTAGGAGCTGCAGAGGTACAGGCTTGCAGCAAGACCCCATTGCCAAACCCTGTGGGAAGGGCAGTGCAGGAGAACCCTCCTGAAGGCCATGCTCTGCTAGTGGGGCCATGCAACCATCCTGGCTGGGCACATGGTACCCTGCCTGAGGCATCCCTGTCTGCCTGTCCTCAGTTTGTCCTCAAAGACCTTTCTTGCATTGGTGGTTTCCAGCGATGAGTAGAAATTCCTGTTAGTCCTCAGGTGTGAATATCGCTGAATTCTTGCCCATTGCTGCTCTGTGAGGTCACTGAGGTTTTTCTGCCCAACATCCTGTTCCTTTTCTGTTTTGATGGCATTTCCTACACCTTGTGTCAAGGTGACTAATAGAAACAGCACACTGGCTTGGTCCCAGGCCTTTGGGCAATGCCTCGGTAAGCACACACCATGGTGCAAGGCACTTCCCTTCACCGTCCCACCTGCAGCCAGCTTGCTAACGGCTGCAGGCTTTTAATCACCGTGGTCTTCAGCCTGGCTAGCAGTTTCCCATGTGGCACTGCATCAAATGCTTCACTGAGGTCAGGGGAGATAAAATCTACCGCATTTTCTTTGTCTAGAATATCACTTATCAAAGAAGGATATCGGGTTAGGCTGGCATGCTCTATCTTTGGTAAACCTGTTAGATATTTTATCATATTTTCCATGTACCTCCAAGCCTTTCTTTTACCACTTTCTTGCAGAAGCTGTTCCAAAGCCTCCAGACAGCAAGGCTGGGGCAAGGGGGGTGTTGCCCAGCTCACCTTTTTTGTTTTTCTTTCCTTACTTGCTATTTCTATCCAACAACACCCGCTCTAACAAAGCCACAAAGCCCTTGTCCCTGGAGTGCCAGGACCCTGTCCCAGTACTCCTGGACAAGGTTACTGGTCCCCCTGCCTTGCGTGTGTGGGGTTGTTGAAGTTTTCTCCCCACCTCAGTGCTGATGATAACAGCTTTGGGTCTGTCGAGCACCAAGATGGAGTGCTGTGGGGTCACACCTCGCTTCGCTTGCAGCTGCACCTCCTGTGCCCACGCTTGTTGATCTTTCCCCAGTCACCCCAGTTCAGGAGAACCGCTCCTGCCTCTGGCTGCTGGGCGAAGGCAGTGACTTACCCACAGTGGCCACGCAGCTGGATATGGCCCGCAGATAGTGCCACTCGGCGCACGATACCCGAGCTGTGTACAGATGATAATGCAGCTGTTTAAAAGCCATGCTGTCACACTGGATAAATATTTGCCCAGCGCAGCTCCTTGCCAGCATGTAGGGCCACCAAGCTACCCCCCATGTGGGGTGCCCTGGCAGCAATGGCCAGCTGCCTCCTCCCAGGGAGCTGCTTACCATCTCGCTGCAGGCAACCGTTCCCATGGTTGCTGTCTGCGGGGCTCACCCCATGTCCCTCTCCAGGGTCTCCTGCAGGGTTTGGTGCAGTCATGGGGTGCCACAGGGCTCAGCGCCCTGCCTGCCCACTTCCCGGGCGGTGGCAGCAGCGATGGGGGAGTTTCTGGCTGGGTTCAATGAGACTTTCGTGTGGGCTGTGGTTTAGGGATACTTCACACACACACACACACACACACACCCCCCCACCCCCCCCACACCCCACCCCCCCCCCCCCCCCCCCCTTCCCTTGATGCTTCTGGCAGGGTGTCAGGGCTAGGCTTCCTGCAGCAAGATGCTGCGAGCTGCTGGGGATCTGGCAGGCAGCGCTCCCCTGCCTGCTCCTGGGTGATGGGGAGTCTTGCAGCGTGGCCTGAATCCCTGCAGACTTGACACTTCCCAAACACCTTGGGCAGCCTCTGACTGTGCTGTCTCTCTTCCAGGTGGTGATGGCTCAGCAGCAGCAGGTAGGTGAGGGGCTGGCTAGAAGGGGAGGGGAGGGCAGATGGAAGGGTGTACCTGCCTGGGAAGGGAGGTCCTGGGAGCCATGTGCTGAGCTGGGGAGCAGGCAGCCACGGTGGGTTTGCAGGGCTACCCTAGCATCTGTGCAGCTGGCTCTCATCCTCTCATTTGTCTCCCTTGCAGAAGGACACTCCAGCTCTTCGTTTCACGCAGGTAAGCATGCTCAGCCGATGCTGCTGCCTCCGCATCCCCTCTGCCTTCAGGCTACTGGCCTGCTCCAGCCTTGCCCCATCTCCCTCGGCCGGCAGCTGCAGGGGACAATCCCCAGTGTAACATGCCTGTGCATGGCTTGCAGGGGATGTACTAGCTGTGCTCTTCGGGGTGCTCTTTGCCATTACGGCACTGGCCTTCCTTCTGTACATCTACAAACACCGCAACCAGAACACACGGTGAGCAATGGGGAGCTGCAGGAGGAGGGGGCCTGGGTGGGTAGAACAGGTCCAAGGCATGAGAATTGGGGCTAAGGGTGGTCTCTTGGGCAGCAAGATGGGTTAGCAGGGCCCCCCTGCCTGCTCTAACGCCGCCCCCCTTCCTCCCTCACCAGGCTGGACTCTTTTTCCAAGTTTATCTACACAGCAGCAACCACTGAGAACACCGCGTGAGCCCCACGCCTCTGTGGCAGTCCCAGGCCCACCGGTTCATCCTGCCAGCCCACCTCCGCTCACTCCCACTCCAGGCCAAGGGACTGCCAGCACTCCAGCATCCCTCAGCTGCACAGGTTGCTCACATGGACTGTTTGCCTGGGGCAGCATCTGGCCCCAGATATTTTTGTTATAAAAAAAGTTTAAAATGTATTATTAAAAAAAAAAAAGTAAAAGCCTCCCATGGTGCCATAGCTCTCTGCTGTCTTTGTGTGAAGGTGTGAGGCAGCGGAGAGGGGTGCATAGGACCCCTTCCTGGCAGAGACAGCACCGGCCTCTGTGCCCTGCGCAGAGCTCCAGAGCAAGCAGCGGAGGGCTCCTTGCACAGCCCAGCCCAGCCCTGCCCTCCTTCGCTCTGGGACGTCTTCCTCCTCTTATTTGTGCAAATTGTTGGAAAAACACAGGCGCAGCTTGGTAGGGCTGGAGAAAGGCAGAGTTGAAGGTGGCAGAGGCACCCGTTCCTCACTTGCCAGCCCCACTTGGCTCACCTCAGCTCTACTGTAGCTGGAGTGGTCCCAGATCCATGGCTGCCTCCCACCTTTCCTGGTGGCTCTAGTGCAGCTAAAGCTAAACCCCAGGGAGCTCTACAGCCATGCCAAAACCAAAAGAAACCAGCCAGGTCCAGGAAAGGGGAGGAACCTGCAGGTCTCCAGTGTTCAGCAGCCTACACCTCAAAACAGTAAAACCAGAGCCCACCCTGTTAGGATGGATAGAGCAGGTGCAAGACCTCCAGACAACTGCAGTCTCCAACTGCCAGATCCTCCCCACGAGGGCACCGCTTGCCACACACAGCCCCACTTGTCTGTGGTACTTCTTTTTATTGGTATAAAAGCCCACTGCGGATAAAACTGCCTTCTCAGCCCTGAGCCCGATGGCAGTTTCTCCCTCCCAGCCCTGTAGTACAGCATCAGGGCTGGTGCCTGCCTGAAAATCCCCCTTCAAGTGCAGGAGAGGGCAATGATCCACTGGAATGGCCCCTTGAACCCCCTCCCCAAGCTGTGCTGGCACCAACTGCAGGGTTGCATCTCCTCCCCAGCCCTCCACCACCCTCCATATCTGCTGGGCCCTTTGGGTACTGTCTTTTCCCTGTCCTCTTCCCATCCTGGGTGCTGTCAGTCCCCTCGAGTTCCCCAGCACTGTCCTCCCTGCATCACGATGCTGGCTCACTGCAGCTGCCACAGTCCGGCACCAGGGCCGTGGCTCCCAGAGCAGTGAGGCTGAGCAAGGAGGCAGAGACAGTAGCACTACAGCAGTCAGCCCTCACCCAGAGCATGGCAGCACTTTGCAAAGCCACTTCATCCACCCTGCAGTGAGGAGGCAGTGTGGCCCCCTGGGTACAGGGGACAGCATATTTTCTGTGGCGGGGGGAGAAGCGATGGGTTTCTTTGGGCTCAGGCTTCTGGCAGTCCAAGGTACCATCCTTCCCAGGCAGGCTAACTGGGGCTCTGCTGGTGGCAGGGCCAGCAAAACCGCATCCCCTAAAACTGAGCTGTTCTCCAGGGGCTCCCAAAGGGGCAGTGGAGTGAGCCAGTCCCAGTCACACCGGTCAGTGGCCTGCCACAGCCGAACCCCAGCGCCTGCCCTGCTGGGACTGGCTGGGGTCCCTCAGTCCAGGAGAAAAGATATTGCAGAGAAGGTGACAGCTGCTCTTGCCGCCAGGATGGAGGGGAGGGCAGGGTGGCTGGGGACAGGAACATCCCATGAGGCCTCAGGATCCTGGCTGGGGGCTGGCTCTGCTCTGTAGACCTGCAGGAACCAAGAGGAGAGGGCATCAGTTTTCACCAGACTCCTTACCCCATCCACTTCCCCTAGGCAAAGCAACAACCTGATCATGGACCCAAAACCCAGGTTCTCCTCCAGTCTGGCAGCCAAGGGGTTGATGCCCTTGTTCCAGCCCCAGGGAAACCCTCTCCCCATCCCAGTGCCAGTGCTGGTACCCAGAGGGACCCATAGGGTCCTCCATCCCCTTTATAGAGCAGGACTTACAGAGCAGGAAGCGCCGCACGTTCTGGGCAGATCCCCCTGAGAGCAGGTAAGCCCAGGCAGCAGCAGCAGCCATCAGCAGGTAGGAGGGCACCAGGCTGCCCACATACAAGGGGTTGCAAAACGTCTGGGGAGAGAGGCGGGAGAGGAGAGGGGTGAGCAGGCAGGAGAGGACAGAGACAGGATGGGTGGCAGCATCGCTGCCTCGATCTGTGGAGTGACACAGGGAACACCAGCTACAGGATTCAGTTTGTGAAGGGCCAGCTGCAAGTTCCCCAAACCCAACTGCTTCGCTAGTGCCGAAGGCTGTTCCCTGCCCAGCACGGGGACCAGCATGCACCGCAGCTGTCCCTGAATATAGGTCCTGGTGCAGAGCTCTGCTCCCAGCTACTCACCGACCCTGAAACAGCGAGGTGCATTACAACAACCGCCGTGATCTCCCACCAGCGCCGATGCTCACAACCGTGGAAGAAGAGGATCCCCCAGAAGGTATGAAGGAAAATCAGCACCATGGTCATAAAAGCTGCAGGGATCAGCAGAAGAGTGTCACCAGGGAACCACTCATGCTGACCTGGCCTGCAGGCTTGGGGAGGGATGGAGAGGAGCTGGGAAAGGGGAGTAGGGGCACTGCTGGGCCAGACTGGGAGGTGCTGTGGCAGACCCTGACTGTGGGAGGGATGGAGGAGAGGAGAGAGGGTCACAGGGGACAGAAAGAAGGGTTGGGCACAGAGACATGTGACAGGGGCTGTAAGGGGCTCAGATGGATAGAGGGTGCAGCATGGAGGGGGTAGCACGGAGAGGAGACTCCAGCCCTCCCAGGTCTGCTGCCTCTGACACTGGTGGTGGCGCAGAGACATGAGCAAAGGCTGCTGGATGCTCACCTGAGGTCAGGAAGTAGAGCTGTGAATCCCCGTGGATGCCTACAGTGCCAGGCCCTAATGCGTCTGCCAGGAGATTGATCATGGAGAAGGCGCCGCTCATGAGCCCAAAGCCCACACCAGCCACTGCCAGGCCAGGGACATCGTCAGGCCCTGAGCCCCCCAAGGCCACCCCAGGCACCTACCAGCCAGCTTCGGCGTGAGAGACCTCCCTTTCCCCTCAGCACCATGCCCAGCCCTGCCTGGGCTCGCCCCTGGCCCCCTGGTCAGGGTGCCCCACTCTGTGCAGCACTCACCATATGCCATTTGCTGGATGGAAATGGGGGAGCAGCCATCCTCGCTGAGGGCCACCAGCCCCTCGATGGCTTTCCTGTGGGGTGAGAGCATGCTGGAGCCTGGCGCAGCCCAGCCACCTCCCAAGGCATGGTGCAGCACCAGGACGGAACAGGCAGGCTGGGGTCTCACTCTGCACCATCCCACCCTCCTGGTAACCTCCCCATCACTGAGCTGCAACACCCATCATGGAGAGCATCTGAGTGACTGCCATGAACGACCAGACAAACCATGCACGTGAAAACCACGCGAAGCCACACAGAAAGATTTTCTACAAAGGAATGTGAGTGCCAGCCAGCTCCGCAAAGCAGGGCTGGGGTGAGTGGGACATTGAGTGCAAAGCAAGAAGCACTCCTACATTGAAAGCAGCCCCAGTGCAGGTGTGGGAGACACATGCCAGGAGGGTGTACCTGATCTCTGCACTTATACTCTTCGAAGATACTGAAAAAAAATGGAGGAGGTGCAGGGAAGAGCTCAAAGAACTAGAAAAATTCTTTGGGGAGAGAAACTGGGAGAGGGTGGGCTTCGTAATTTTTATCAGCTAGAGGTGTGGTAAGTGAGGAGAATGCCCGACAGCTCCTCAGCCCGGGGAGGACAGCAGCGCTTGCAACCAGAGATCCACAGGGCAAATGAAACACAGTGGTTTGTGTCAGAGGCTGCTCCGCGTAGCTCTGCTACCCTCTGCCTGCCCGCCTCCGGCAGTGCCCTGCCGCAGGGAGCGCTTTGAGCCTGCATACCCGGTCCCCTCCGGCCTTCCCCCAGGTCCTCGCCAGGGCCCAGCCAGCCAGGAAGGCTAGGGGGTATGAGGGATGCTGACCCCAGCATCACCTCCCCTTGTCCGCCTGCCCAGCCCCAGCGCAGCACCTGTCTGTCCACCCAAATAAAGGAAAGGGTGCAGTGTGTGCTCACCCGGTGGACAGCACAAGCCCCTGCGCTCCAGGCTGGTGGCACCAGGGAGGCCGGGAGCTGCTGAGGCTGCATCGTGACTTTGCCCCGGGCCGGCCAGGGCACGAAGGACAGTGCTGGTGGTGATGTGCCACCCCACAGAGCCCCAAAACCAACTTCAAGCTGTCCCTGCTCACACAAAATCATCCCTATGAAAGGAACAAAACTTGCCAGGAGGTGAGGGCAGATCCCTAACCCTTCTCTCCCCCCGGCCCCAGCAAAGCGGGCATTTCCCAGTGCCTGGCATCCCCCCAAGCTGCAGGAGCACTGCTGGTGTTAGTCACCAGGGCAGAGAGGACATGACACGTCCGACAGCAGCCCAAACCCACAGCCTACCTATCCCGAATTCAGGGAGATGCTACCAGCCACCCCAGCCCTGGGTCCTCCAGACCTTAGGGCTGCTCTGCTCCACCACCTGAGACCCACATGAGGTCAACATACTGACACAGGTACCACCTGCACGCTCTCAACGAGGACCGAGGTGGCTTGGTGCCCCGTTTGGCATCCCCCCTAGCCTAGGAGCTCCCAGCTGAAATCTGGTACCCACCATGACTGGGAGGACAGAAGGATGAGAGGACCATCTGGCGGCACTGGAGCAGGGTGGGAGATGCCCTTACCTGAGGAGCTTGTAGTAGAGGAAGCGGAAGGCCTCCTGCAGCAGCACAGAGAACATCACCCCAAATATCAAAAGCCCCTTCTGCAAGGGCTCATCCCGGGGGTCACTGGCTTTAACCGCGATAAACCAGATGAGGGAGGAGAGCAGCAGTGATACCAGCCAGAAGAAAGCCCTGCAAGACAGAGAGTGCCTGCTGGCACTGGTGCTGTGCTGGAACCAGTGCCGGTGCCACATCTGTGCGCTACGCCTGCACCCCTCTGTGTTGGTACTGGCAGTAGCAGCTGTGCCCCGGCCTTGCTCACTCTCCTACCAGTACCAGTGCCATTCTGGTACCAGTGCTGGGAAAGTGGTGCCTGTACTGGTACTGCTGCTGTGCCTGCGCCCCTCCTCTGCTGGTAACCAGAACCGGCACCAGTGCCCTCACTGTGCCCACACCAGTATCAGTACCAGTGCAAGGCTCATATCCATGTCAGTACCATTTCCACTACCATACCCTACTGATCCCACAGTGGTACTGGTACCGGTGCCCCTGCTGCATGCGTGCACCAGTACCGCTACCAACCCTGTACTGGTACCAATGCTCCACCAATCCCACGCCATTACTGATACCAGTGTCCTCCCCATCACGCCTATGCCATGTGGTGACCACAATGGTACCAGTACAATACCAGTACTGGTGCTCCTGTCATGCCCACGATGGTACCAGTTCAAGTTCCACTGCTCCAGCTGTACCTTCAATGGTACCAGTACAAGTATGGATACTGGTGCCCGTCACAGTCACAAGGGCCTGAGCACCAGTACTGGTGCTCCTGGCAGGACCACAGACACCAGTATGAGCGCTGGTGTCCCTAACGTGCCTACGACTGTACCAGTAAGAAAAACAATACTGGTGCCCCTATCACACAAGCAACAGCACCAGTACAAATACTGGTACTGGTGCCCCTGTTGTACTCACAGTGGCACCGGTACCGGTCCCTGTGTTGTGCCTCTACCAGTACCAGTCACATCCCTGTCATGCCCATACTGGTACCAGCGCCCCGTCACACCCATACTGGTACCAGCACCGGCACTGGTACCAGCACCCCATCACACCCATACTGGTACCAGCGCCCC
>NW_009631672.1:229506-248269 GCF_000690535.1 Cariama cristata | reverse complement strand
CTGTCTCCAGCCGAAGGCTCTTCGCTTGGAGAAAGAAAAACAAATGGGGTTATGAACGTTTGAGCCCAAGTGAGTTGTCCGGGGAGACGCTGGAAGTGAATAACGGGGCTGGGAATAAAAGACCCTGATTTCAGTTCTCCTCTTTCAATGCAGTAGATCATCATCACCACCACCCCCGCAATGAAAAATCCCCATCCGTGACCCATCCGTAATTCCCCCATCCATAAACCGTACGTAATGCTATAACCCCTTTGTGTGGTTTTTCGAGCCCTGCTTTGACCTCCTACCCACCCCTCTGTTGGGCACCTGGCCGGAACGACTGGCCAGCTGTGCCACAGGCTGTCGAGTTCTTTGAGCCTGCCATCAATACCCCGCTTCTCCTTTGTTACCCCTCAAACCCCACCGCTGCCGGAGCCAGTGCCGCCAACGAAATGGAACGGAGAAGCTGATGTATCCTTGCTGTTGCAGACCCGAGATGGTGCAGAGCCTAGAGGGTTAAAGCAACAGGATGAAGTCAGCACAAAACAGCCCACAAGGACTGGCAAATAAATAAATCATCCTAACTACGTTATTATCATGGCTTGCCTGAGCTTCATTGTCTCATTCTTTCTTACCTGAATGCCTGTTAGATTTTTCTCCTTGTTCAAAAGAGGCAATCAGAAGAGGCTGTGAGCGGTAAATGGCTCCTGCCCATTTTGGATGTTGCTAAAAATACCACCTTACCTCTCCATACCTAAAGGTCAATTGAAAAATCAAAACACTGAGGTAAGCAATCCTGCAGACTGTTCTGTTGAGGAGATTTCTTGCATTTCTTCCCAGAAGCAGAATATAAAACTATCTGAACGCATATAAACCAAATTCTCTTACATTCTGCCTGCAGTTCAGCACCCTCCTCTGCACTGATGGCTGTAACTCAGCAAGGTTTCCCCAGGCACTTGGAAACTGCATTTCTCGATACAGCTTTGTAAGACTGGCAGATGTGTTCTGCACACTTCTGTCATATTTCCTAGCTCTCAGGCAGACAAAATTAGCTTTGGTACAGCTAAGAAGGAGATGATGTGTTTAACGCATTGCAGTTTGGGTACATGTCTGTACCTGCTTCCTTTTATCTTGAGGGAAGGTAGGTAGGTTGTTCTCCAGTTCTTTGTCTATGAAATGGGAATAATATCTTATTTTATTCGCAGGAAGGAAGGAAAGGTAGGAGGGGTGCGTGTCAACATTATTTTTTTGACATACTATTATGGTGGAATTCTCTAAGTGGATACATTTTTCAAGGCACAAAATAGTTATTATTTAATGTTCCTCTTGCACTGATATATCAGGATAGCATAAAAACATGCAACACATTGACTGAAAATAAGAAGAAATTTCTTCTAGCTCTGCAGAATCTTCTCCCTGAGGATTTCAAAATGTTTCCCAGATTAATGCTTAAGCTACAACACTCCTCATGATTTTTGTGACCAAAGGGGCACTCCTATTTCTAAAGGTTAGGACATGTAACTGACTAACGGAAAACATTCCATGTAATGTAGGTCACCAAGCCTCTAAAGCAAGGAAACCCAAGATGCACAAAGGAATATTTCTGGAGACCTTTTATTTAACTTTTGAGGAAGCATTACCATTTCAGGAAAATTCAGCGTGGTTTGCAGACGATTTGGAAAGGCCAGACTTGACAAATCAGTGACAATAGCTCAACTCATTCTGTGACCAAGACTCTAATGACAGAAGTATTTAACAGACGCAGAGAATGTGTCACAGACAATTTAAGTGAGTTGCCTGAGTCTGATCTACTTACTACGAGACTTTTAACATCAAGAGTATGAACTGGTGTATTTGGATCAATACAATATTCGATCAAAAATTAGTAAGATGGCCAAGGTCTGAGTGACCACCTCACCATCCCGTATGAACTAGGGGCCTTTTGGCAAAGTTGTGTGAGGGGTTTGACCAGAGAAGGGAAAGTAGAAAACAGACTTTTTGTAGTTTTTGCATAGATCTAAACTTTATTTCATTTTAAAACTGCTTTCTTAACTATCCTGCAAGTGCTGATCCTGTTCAAACTTGGTCAATGAATTAAATTTGAGGAACTTGGAGAGCACACAGAAAGTGTGAGAAGCAGGGAGAATATTTGTGTGTGAACATGGAGAGCTGAGCATCCAAAGCTTCCACGGGGCTTGCAGAGCCAAACATTATCCATACCAGCTACACTTCTCCCAGTCAGCTTTCTCAGCCCAGTACTACTCTTTGACCGCTCTCCACAGACCACCCTGAAGAAGATTCCTGTTCTCCATGCTCCTGGCTGGGGCCCTGCCCCGGTTCCTGCCGGGCCATGGAGGCTGCATCTTGTGATGTTCCAGTGTCCTGCATCTTAAGAGATCAGTCTGTTGCCTAAAAGACCAGACAGCCATCTAGATAAGTAAACAGTTGACCTCTTGCTCATCTTGTAGGTGTTACAATGACCAAATTGCTCCATCATCCGCCCACGCAGCCTAGCAATGACCTTGTGAAACAAAACAGTATCACGCAGTTCATCCTGAAATCGCCCACCCCTCCCTTAGGAAAGAGCCCTATCTGTAAACATTTGCATTTTTATCAGCTTGAAATTCTTTCTCTTGACTGTTCAGGAGCTCAGGATTTGCTCATAACATGTTTCCTGTTGTGAATGCATATGATAATTTAAAATAGTTGAAATTTTTTGCTCTATTCTGTTTCCCTCACGTCATTTTTTGGTTTAATTTCTTTTCTTTTTAGTTTTATGTTCTTTTACTACAATACTTTAGGATCAAGACGGTGAAAGATAGAAAAGAAACAAAGAAATGTGAGAAGCAACAGTTGTTGCACAAATCACTTTTTCATATATATTATATTTGAAATACATCAGGAAAAATACACTGGACTTTATATGTTAACTGTTTCTTCTTTACATGTTCTTTTCAGGTGCCACCACAGCACAGCAGCATTACAGCCCCAGACCAGACGGAAGAGTGGAAAGATATCTCATGAACAAAGGCACAATGTCCACATGCAAAGAAAAAAATTAACAAAGCATAAAATCTTGGAATTAATGGAGAGTTGGACCAATTAAAAGACTTTCATCAGGCATGAGAGAGGAGAAGGAAAAAAGACAGCAAAGTAGGATAACCATACTTTACATTGCTGTAAAAAGCAGAAAAAAAAACATATTTGGGAAGCTTTTCATGATAAAACATTAAAAAATAAAACCAAGTATGGATTTGATGAGACAGTATGACCATGGCTGCATCTTAGAAAGTGAGAAATGACTGGTGAGTGGATGTGTCCTATTACTCTGTAAATAGCACACTAGTAGAGCTCAAAAATACGTACAGCGAGCACCCAGCTACGGCCACTCCAATGGCTTTGCCTACGCAGCACTGCCCCAGTTTGGAGCTGATACTTTCTCCCCCATGACCAGACCCTTACTGCTTCATGCTTGAATTCCTAAACGATGGCCAAAGCCTCAACAAGCAAGGCTGTCCTGGAAGCAATTTGGTTCAATTCACCAGGAGGGTTTGTTAAAAATAAGACTGGAGCTGCTATTAGCTGTCATCTCTCGGTGCCTGTCCTCCATATGCATGTGTATTGGTCTGGCAGCTCACCTGTCACCCCAAGACTCAAAATGTGGGAGTATACATTATACTTACCAAGGTGCAAAAGTACTTTTGGGAGCTCATGGTACATATGATTCTGGATTGAAATAAAAAGTGTTAATTCATTTGATTTATGCTACTGTGGGTGCTTTTAGATGTGGGGTTTTTTAACGCTTCTCTGCTGAACTTGTCTGCTGAAGTTGTGGTCTTATCTTTGAGAGCCTTTTGTCAGTCAATGTCAGTTTGTGAAGCTTCATTGATTTCACTCTTTTTGTGGACCTGTTTCAATTCATGCTGACTGAATATCTGGTTCATAAATTGTAATGTTGTGATTCTCTCCTCCGTGATCAAGTGACATGAGTTTTGTTTATTTTCTCCTCCCCTCCCAAAGATAAGAAGCAACATGGGTAACCAAACTCTCTCTCTTTGAGGCTAACACCAACATCACTGACCTGACTGAGTCAGGCTCCTGACTCACAAGAATTAGTTTTAGGAGGAGTAAATGTAGCCCCTCCACTCTCTTGTCAGTGCTGGGTAACTGTCTTCAGGAGAACAATAAATTGTCTCTTAGCAATGCTACTTCAAAGTCCTTTGGATAAGAAAATAGATAATTCAGTTAAGCCTGAGGTTCCTTCAGCAAACATTAGCATTTCTACCCCTGGGCAATTGTTCAAGATGGTTTTGAAACATTTAAGAGTCATTAGAGCTAATAGTTCCCATTCTGCATTTCCTTCAAGGAGGAATATCAGAAAAAAATGCGCTATCTTATTCCTACTACCTTAATCAAGAATTAATCATTCAACTGATAAACAATGACCAGAACATACTTGAATAATTTATTTGTTTTCTTTGTCGATCAGATACAGCTCTAAATCATCTTGACTGTTTTTAAGATACTAAGAAAAATACCCCACCTATCTAAAATTGCATTTAAAAATATTAATAATGACATATTTCACATGCATAATTTAAAACTCTGGGCTCAGCCTTGCAAGCCTTATTCAGGAATAATTGCTTCCAGATTGCAAAGAACAGATCTAGAGATTATCAAGACCAAAATTTGGATATCTGTGAAAAGGTGTGGTCTAAAATATCTAGTACCAAAACCTTAAAATAAATCATTCTTCATAGTAATATAAATTATAGTACAAGTATTACATAAAATATCTATACTTGTGTACATAAAAAATCAAGTAAGCTTGGAGTGCTTAAGTGTAGATTATGGGCAGTCAAAAGAGGAAAGTCTTGACTAGGGCATTGTCTCTATTATCAGGTAATAGTACAACTATAAATGTTAAGACGAGTAGGAACAAACTTTTAAAAATCATTTAGAATGTTGCTTGTTAGCTCATAAAAACGAGGAAAATTAACTGAGCTCTAGTGGCATCAACTATATTTCTATTATGTCCTAGTAGAAAAGATCAATAGGATTTTCCTCTGCCTACGTTCCCATTCGTCAATTGGATAACATGGCAGCCTCGTATCGAACCGCCAGAGTTTAAATATATCATTCTATGGGCACATCTAGTAATAGTACTGCTGTAGTTATTTTCAGGTTACAACATGTTGCGCAGCAGTAAAGGCAGTTTGGTTTAGGACACAAGTGGATTAAAAGGTAGAAAAATATTTTGTACATGACAGCAGTCCAAACATTGAGAGTTTTGTTATCTTCAGTTCTGACTGGATTCAGCAAGAGCTGCACGTGCTTAATAATTACTAAACCCGCCACCTATGCTACTAAAAATACCTAGGATTACTAAAAGGGATTTTAAAACGAATCCCCATAAAAGGCTTTTAGATCTATTCAATTTTACATTTTCAGTAAATCTTAAATTTGTTAATCCTTTGTGTTTCACTCAGCTTGATGCTAACAACAACGGGGTCCGTTTGACTGTTCAGCCAGTTCTCAGTGCCTTTCTCGCTCAAGCCCCCGAGCCCCAGGAGCAGCTTTTGAACCACAAGCCATACCCGAGAACAGCCCACCAGGATATCAGCAAGGGCCCGCAGTCTGTAGGACTATAGTTAGGAGTAAATGTATGTGATGTCCTTGACAGCATATGTAATGGTCTTTAAAAGTGTTAAGGGCTAGTGATGATCCACTGGTCCTAAGCATCTGAGAAACACTATCCTAGCGCATTTGTGCAGTTTTTGGCTATATACATTGAAAACAGATAGTTACTTACTGTTAGTGAAATGGTCTCTGCAGGAATTCTTGCCCTACAGGTGGCTGCAGAAGGACCTGTAATGGCACTGGGGCGTGGGAGGTTTAAATCAAGCTCAGCTAGAATCGCCTTTCCCCATTGTCTGGCCTGGACTAGGAATAGTAGAGGGGAGACTTTTGTTTTATAATGGGGGTGACCCAAGTGTTCATACTTCTCTGCTGTACGTAGGGAAAATGCAGAGGTGAACCGATCAAGAATTCAGTTCACATCCTAGTGCGGTTTCAGAAACAGCGGAGGCAGGCATTTGGGATCTTCTAGAGATCTTTGTTTAGGACTTGCCCAGCCCTGTGCTAAAGTGCTGAGCCACACTCTGCCTCCCGATTCGTTCCTTTGCCTAACAACTCCCTTTGCCTCTTCTCCTTTTAGGTACTCTCTCCTTCATTTTTCCTTCAGTTTAGCTTTTTTCCCCCAAGTGATGCCTTTCCCACGCTTCCTGCCAACCAAACCAAAACCCAAACCAAACCCCAAGAACATCCCATGGAACTAATGCGTCAGATGACAGATTTGCAGTTGGTGCTGTTGGTGTGTGGTATTCCTCCCCTTGCCGTAGGATGGGATTCGTTTGTCCTCATACGGGCATCTAAAAGGGACACATCTAGACCTGTACTACCAACCCTAGGCTGCTTTTATAGCCAATGGGGAGAAGGTGCAGCCTCCAGAAGGCAATATATGTCCTTCTCAGTTTAATGTTTAGGATAATTCTGTAGTTGTCTCTATTTCTTCTTTAATTCTGGAGGTAAAAAAGGGTAATTGGTTTAAATTTAAATGTCTTTCAGGCTGCACGATTTTCTGGACTCTCCTAATCTACCAGCCGTTACTTTGAAGTGGCTGCTGAATTGGAGAATGTGTAATGAGATGCCAAATGAAGAAAAAGACACTAGGAGAACCAGGTTTTAAAACAAGCCATTGCTAGTGATTTTTAACAAACGTAACTTTTTAAATTCATGCAACTTTTGCTAACAACTTTTAGTCGTTAAAGCACAGGAATTTGAGGTGAACGATCCTTATGAAGTAAATGACATCATCTTAAGCAATGACACGAGTGAAGTCTGTCCGAGTTCAGAGGAGCTATCTGTAAGGAAAGGGATGTTGGCGTGCAGGAGGCTTGCAGGAGATGGCTCCTGGCTTGAATTCTCCTGAGCTGGTTGGTTGTGGTCCTGTTAGACTCAGTTTAGACTAAACTCCCCTGAGATTGTGTACTTTGTTGCTGGACTAGCCAGCCATGGGAAGAAAATGGCCGTGGGTCCCATACTGGATGTAATGCACGGAGTTTCTTAAGAGTAAGGTTTGAGATGCGGGGTAGAAGTGCCAAGCACTGTCACAGCCTATTTTGAAAATGACGCTGAGACTTGAGTGACACTGAGATTTAAGCTTTGATTCTTTCTAATCCTTATATGTAATATTGTCGGGTATATGGCTGGACTTCATGATCTTTGAGGTCTCTTCCAACCATAACGGTTCTATGATTCTATGATTCTATGTTTGTCTACTTCCCACCTTTATGTGGTTCTGTTGAAGTCCGTGATGCTCTGCCGAAGTGCAGGGAAATGTGAGCGCTCGGAACAGTGTTGAGAATCCCCTTCAAAATAGTGCTGGTGTGTATAAATAAATATAAAAATATACGTATGCATAAAGAGAACTTGCCTTAGAAGGAAACTATAATCTAAAATATGTCCAGCTAGAACTCTAAACCAGTATTACATTTAGCAAAAATAACAGAATTTAAAAAATTGTAAACCAACAGTAAAATGTCCATAAATGTTGGTATTAGAAAACCCAGCTTGTTACCTAAAACAAAATTATGCCTTTCCTTATCACTGATCTTTTCTTCATGCATATCCCTGTCCATTTTAATTTTGCTGAGAAGACAAGCAAAAATCTCCATCTTAGAAAACAGTTAGGAGGCCTGACAATTTTATATGGGAATCATACAAAATTTTGATCTTTTTTTAAAAAGGAGCCAGAGCCCTTATGGTAAACAATGGATGTTAACCATGAGAAATGAAACCAGCAAGAGTTAATGAAGACCTCTAAAGCCAGGAAACAGATAGTGTTGTGCAGATAAGTGTGGTTTTTCCCATCCCCCCCCCCCCCCCCCCCCCGATCTTTTCCTCTTTTCTAAATTAGATAAAGACTACATGAAATATTAAATTGGCAGACAAGTAAAGCTAAGATAAAGTACTTCTGTTAAACTCATAATACCAGGAAATTCAGAGATGAAGCTACAACATTACTCTTGTCCCATATGTCAGTACTTTTGGTGGGTGGAGTTATTATTGTTGATATAATACTGGGATAGTTAAGAACACTAATAATTTTTTGTTTTGAGGTTGAGGGGTTGGGTTTTTGAATAGCTTACTGCAACATTTCTATTTTCTTCTTCAAAGTGTTCAGCACATTAGAATGTATTCTTATTTTATTTTTGGTTTTATGGTTGACAGAAGTAAATAAAATGATGTGAGAGAAAGCAATGAATATAATATATCTGTCACACCTGTATTAGATGAGGGTTTTGGTTTTTTTTATTCTGTTGCAAGCTCCAAACAGAAAGATGTATGTAGATTAAGTTAAACTTGTGCATGCCTTTGCAGGTTTAGGACATAAACTGCCTAAAGGAACTGATGGAAATATATTGCTTGCATTGTTTTAGGGAGTTTCTGTATCTCTCTCAGTATAGTCATTGTTTTCCATTTGCAATATTAAAAAACATTTGCCAGAACTCCAGTCTGTTCCTTCGAAAATTTAAACATGTGCACTTATTTTCCATTGTTATGAGAATAAGGAATGGTTTTTTCTTAATATATTTCAACTTTATTGCACTCCTGAAATCCATCAGAGAGGTATTTGATCTGAAGCCTCATAGTGTGTGTTGTTTTCAGCAGGGTTTCAAGGATCAACAAGTATTATTAAAAGAGAAATCACCGGGCAGGTTCAATTTATAAAGTTGTTCAACTTTTCCCAATTTTCACCTGTGGTCCGCTGTGTGGAAATGAATTACTTTGCTGAGTGCTCACCTCTTTCAAGAAGTGGTAGGCGAGAGGGAGAAAGGAAGAAAAATTAATCAACAAAGTCCTGGATCCGCACACTCCTACTCAGCGACCACTTTGTATATGTTGACCTAGTATAGTAGAAAGGCATTTATTAATTCTTCAGAGTAAGGAGAAATCAGAGGGCAATGGATCTCAAACATGAGCCTCTGAGTCATTGTATCTTAGATAGTCATTGACGGACTGGTGCAGTCTAGCCATCTCCTGGTTTTCAGGGCTGCCTTTGGATGTACTCTATCAATCTACAGTAATTAAAAACTAACTGAGCACAAAAATACAAACAATTAATCACATCGAATGCAGTCACCTGTATTTCAATTCCTTTAATCAGTATTTTGAACCATCGGTGACATAAGAGGTGTAGTAAATCCAAATTCATCTAAATTATGTTTCAAAGATGTTTTTTTAGTGCTTAAGACAGATATGGCATTTTTATACCATGATCTATACAAACATGAATGGCATGGTCTGTTTCCGCTTGGCCTTAGTCACACCAGTTGTTTTTTGTTTTATTTTGTTTTTAAACATGACTCACGAGGTTTCTTTATGCTTCTTATACAATACTTCTTCCTTCCTGATAATGCCTATTTGTTCTCTATTTTTGGCTAGCTTTTCCATTGTTATCTCTAAATTATGTACATTTAGCTGATGACTGGAGGATCTGTTTAATTAATACAGCCACTACAGAATAGTTATCATATTTTGCTGTATGTTTGCATATGCTATATGCCTTTGGAGAAATAATTTTTGGTACTTGGTTCTTTCATTTTATTCTTCTACTGTATTCCTATACTATGATACATTCTATGAATAAATTATGATTTATCTGACTACAAAGCCAAAAATAAGTTTAAAATATATTCAGGTTTCCCTGAAGAAGGAGAAGTTTCACGTTATCAAAACCAAATACAAGGAGTAAAAGGTGATATTTGTGTAAATTGTGGAAGACGTATCAAAGGTTCATGAGGATTCAGATGAGCTAGAACAATGTTTGTATACATTGATGAGACAACATGCTAACTTTTTATTGTGGTTAAAAAGGGAAAAGCCTTCTAATGGACTATCAATGCAACAGCTTTAAGAAAAACTAATTCACTAAATGCCAGATAGTGTCAGTTTAGTAGGTAAATAACTAAAGCAGTATTCACCCAGAATGAGCACGGCAGAGTCAAGCTTCTGAGAGTCTAAAGAACAGCTGGGGGAAAGGTATCCACATTTTATTCTTGTCTTCCCTGATATTTGTGTTCCTCCATAGTTAATATTTATCCTAGCAATGGGTTTACTATTGCTTCAAGAAGCAGATGATATAGTGAAAGAAAATATGTATCAACAGTATATAAGCTCAGTTTGTTCTTTAAATTTTAAAATTCTAATTTCCTTAATAAAGTTTACAATCCTTGTTTTTAAAGATAAAATCTGATCTACGAAGACATATTTGTTACTCTTTGGTACACTTTAAGTTTCATATATTGTTCACTCATTAAATTTCATTTTACAAGATAATAACAGGGATATATTTTTATGACTATAGTTTGATATAATTGCTACTCCCTATTTAATGATAGTATTACCTTGCAATTAAACAATTTGCTTTACC
The DNA here is from genome assembly GCF_000690535.1 of Cariama cristata. NCBI lineage: Eukaryota > Metazoa > Chordata > Aves > Cariamiformes > Cariamidae > Cariama > Cariama cristata. Next base: position 237,795 of record NW_009631672.1, on the reverse strand, counting down.
CATACAAAAGGTTTCCATGATATATCCTTTTCTTTTTGTCCACTGAATTGCTGCAAATTCTTAGGTGAAACTGTTTGCCTTTTCATCATAATCTTTTATCCTTTTATTTAATGTACATTTAAGTGTTCTCCTGAACTCTGGATGTTTGATGTCAGGCTTGCAAGGTTCAAAACATTTGATTTGTTGGGTGATGTCCTCTGGAAACAGAAAACACAGAAGTAAAAATAATGTTACCTCTGAAGAGTTGAACAGGATATAAACTGTCTTTCATAGCCAGCATAAACCCGTGAGGGCGATGCCTCTGCAGGGTAACGATGAGACACTTTAAAGGAGAAGAATTCAGGTTTCTATTTTTAATGGATCGTTGTCTTCCTTTAGTCATACCCGACATCTTATAAGTTACGTGGTCTTTTACTACTGAGTTGTGTAATCTCTCACTGCTAAGTTATGTAGTCATTCAAGAGTTGTGTCTGTAGTACAGTGGCTACTCATCCGATGTGCAGTCTGGCACCACTTGTACGATGGTCTGAAGTGCTGTGGCACAACCGCGTTTCTACATCAGCATTGCAGTCTATCTGACAGAGACCGCTGCGGACCTTGGATATGTTTTTCAGAGACACTCTCTCCTGGTTTGATGTTGTTGGAGCTGCTTTATCCGTGAAACACCTTTCTCTCACCTAACAGCCTGAAAATCCTTTGAACGTATTCTCCTTAGAAGAGGGGACTCACACACTGTCTGGTAACATCCATCGGCTCTTCTTCAGAAAAAACCCATAGTGTAGGAAACAAGGCACTGAAGTGCTTTTGGGAAATTCTTTACAAAAAATTATCTGCCAGATTGTTTATGCTATGGGGAAACTGGTGGTAGGGAAAAATAAGGCCAGAATTAACAAAGCACAAAGCCCGAAATCTTAGAAATGTGAATGTAGTATCTATTTGAGACATATGAGGGGAGCAAACCACACTCTGCTTCAGCCTCACCTCTTCTGAAAATGTCCTCTGCTAAAGGTGAGAAGGAAAACTCACCTGCATGTCTATTTGACCATACCATTTTGTTTATTTATAAATTCATCACTCTTTTACTTGCACTTATTCATATTTGTAGTTCTTCGGTGGCTGATGAACAGTAACCAACACATGTACGTGACAGCACAGCTTACCTACTTTAGCTTGAAATCCTGGCTAATGGCTAAGCCAGGTTCTTAACTAAGCGTTTCTGCCTTTTGTTCGGTTTTTACATCAAATACTGCGTGTTACATCCAGATTTTGATAATGTAAGGCATCATTTCAGCCAAATGGCCTCTATGAGTAAGGCAGAAACATTTTTTTATTTTCTAGGGCAATTAATTAGACATCCACACTGTCACTCCCACACTTAAAATTAATCTCCATATGTTCTGTTATCATAAGAAAAAAAATAGATGAAAGAAGAAGCTGAAGGGAAAACTTATAGCCACATCTCCGCAATGTTTTTTCAGACACCTAAATTTCTATCAGCATGTTGGGAATTCATAAACTCATTATTGCATGCTTAATTAATCAGCACACTTCATAATTTCCTCACAAACAATGGCCCTGTCGATTTTCAGCGTATATTTAAAACAGAGAAGAAAAAAAGTCTCATTCATCAGACTTTAGTACTTTTACTATATACAGTTTAAGACAGTTACTATTTACCTGTGAAATACTATTTCCAATTTAAATAGCACTTCTCAAGTTACTGTTTTGTGATATATTGTCTTTGGTTCATTTAATTTCTTGTTTCATTTCCTTGCTAATTTGAAGAAAAAAAAAATCCATACTTTCTTGGTCATTTTTCTGAATTGCCAAAGTTCTAATAGGTCTTGTAGGAAACTATTTTAGATCACTTTTTAAATTGCATGATGGGTGGTCTCAGGTAAAAAGAGAAATACGGAAAGCACATCTGAACTAATGAAGGACTTAAACACAGGAAATGTTAGGAACTTGCAACTAGTGAAATGTAGAAATAGATCCTGTAACAGCTTCTGTATCCCTGGCCTGATACAGTTGGTTTCTCTATGTAACATTCTGATGTTTTAAGACATTAAAATTTTTCCCAACCAAATGTTTCCACCCTTGCCCCAGCATTTCAGTTGCACAAGATGCAGTCTGACAGAGCAGTACGTACCAGGGAGCAGACTTTACCGTGGTATTGGGTCTGGCCGAGACGGAGTCAATTTTCCCCATAGCAGCCCTGATAGTGCTCTGCTCTGTATCGTTGGCTAGAAAGGTGTTGATAGCCCACCGGTGGTTTGAGTACTGCTGAGCCCCCCAGGAGGCTGGGCTGGGCGAGATCTTGGGAGGGGACAGAGCCAGGACAGCTGACCCAAACTGACCAAAGGGATATCCCATCCCGTATGGCGTCTGCTCAGCAATAAAAGCTAAGAGAGAGGAGGAGGAGGGAGGGCATTCGTTATTACAACCTTTCTCTTCTGGAGCAACCGCTCCGTGTACTGAAGGCCTACTTCCCAGGAAGTGGCTGGACATCACCTGCTGGTGGGAAGTAGAGAACAAGTCTTTTGTTTTCCTTTGTTTCTGCATGCGGGCTTTGCTTTTGCTTTATTAAACTGCCTTTGTCTTGACCCACAAGGGTTTTTTCCATCTTATTTTCTCCCCTCCCTGTCCTGCTGAGGAGGGGAGTGATAGAGCGGCTTTGTTGGTTCGTGGCGTCCAGCCAAGGTCAACCCACCACAACCATAAAGGCATGAATCTTTCAAGTAGAGCTGCACAGCTAGCAAGAGGCAGACTCATCCCCTCTTGTCGACTGGTGCACATCATTGTTTAGGACACTTACCACATAGTTCTGGCCGTGATAAGGAGTTTTATTCTCCCAGCTTTTGGAAAGGAGCGTGACAAATGAATCCTGACCCTCTGCTGAGGCCGTTGAACCACACCAGTACTATCATTCTTTGCTCTACAACACTTCAAGGCAGAGCAGGTACTTAAAACCCATAGTCTTAGGAAGTAGTCAACCTGCAGGATATTATAGCCTCAGTAAACAAAACCAGATTGAGGAGGAAAGAATCCAAGCCTTTATGTAAAGACCTGCTTGATATACCTTGTAGTAGTTCCGTGACCTTCCTGTCTTTAAGGCTTCACTTTTAATTTCTGTGTTTTCTTGACTCTCAGGATTTCATTGCTTACTTGGTTCAATGTTTTCTTCCAGCCACTGCCTACTTGCTCACTTTTTTAATTCCAGCTGTGTTATTCTCCATGTATAGCTTTAGAACAGAGAAGACTGCTTAGTTACAGCCACACCTGTGCTTTTTTTTTGTTCATTTGAGGAGATTGGAGAAAGATGTTGGAGTTTAATCAGTTGTATTCAGAAGCAGGCGGCTTCCCTCTCTCTCCCTCTTCTTTTCCTGCCTTTCTCCTTTCCCTCCTATCCTTCCTCCCTTCCTCTCTTTTTTCCTTCCTTCTCTCCTTCCCTGTCCATAGAACCACTAAGGAATTCAGTGAGATTGCTGAATTGATTGTAACTCTATAACTAGACATTAAAAGAAGTGTTCTTCTGTGTAAGGGCAAATAAAACAGGAGTTTAGTGAGAAAATTTCCATGGAAACAATAGTTCAGTGGCAATGAAAAATATTTCTCACCACAACGTACTAAAAATAACTTCACAAATAACTTTATAAAATTGGACAATTTTTTTATTGGTAGCATGGCAGGCAAAACCATTGTATTTTTCATCTGGAGGATAATATGGCTCATTCTGAGTTCTGCATCCCTAGCTCTAGAATAGGATAGCTTTGCTTTTGTCAGCCTGCTTTCTTAAGCCTATTCTGACGTCAGGTATTCTTATTCATCTAGATACAGGGATTACAAAGCAACGTGGGCTACATTGTGTGCTCAGTTGCTTGCCAATTCCCAAATTCTTCTGCATTGTTGCTATTTCACAGCAATACTAAGATCAATTCCCCGGGAAAAGAGCAAGCAGCTTGGATCTGCACATTCTTCTCTATTGCGAGAAAGCTGTGTCTTCTTTTACCTTTCTTACAATTTTTAAAGAAAGAAAGATTGATTGGCAGTTCCTCTACAAGGTACAATAGAGCAGTGAAATTGGATAAGCAGCCCTCCTTTGTGAGAACTGTCACTGTACCATGTATGCTGCTGCTTCTGTCACTGGGCTTATGAAATTCCCTTTGGGATCTCAGTTTTATGTTAGTACCTCCAGTAGTCATGTATGTCCTTGGGGGTTTTTTTCTGCATTTGTTTTTCAAGTATAAATACATAAGCACATATCAGAGATGATTTGTGTATTTAGCTGTATCTAGTTGATTGATACTGGTTGATATTACAAGATACACACAAGTCACTGCAACTCTGTGTTGTCTGTGATGGTTGTATGGTCGTACTTTGCTTTCCCACAGTGTTTCGCTTCTTTATTTTTCTGCATTTGTTTTTCAAGTATAAATACATAAGCACATATCAGAGATGATTTGTGTATTTAGCTGTATCTAGTTGATTGATACTGGTTGATATTACAAGATACACACAAGTCACTGCAACTCTGTGTCGTCTGTGATGGTCATACTTTGCTTTCCCACAGTGTTTTGCTTCTTTAGTGAACTAAAATTTCAGTGGAATTATCTGTGTAGGTTGGTTTAGCTAACTGAGACGTTGTAGTCATAGAGGAAGGAGTCAGTTTCTATGTAATGAAGTAGAACTGTACAGATCACTTGGTGAACAGATTTGTCCAGCAAGGTTTTGTGGTCATCTGATGGATCTTGTCTGACAGACAGACTGGAAGGTTTAGAACAGAAGGAGCTAAAGTAAATACGTACACTTTTTCATTTTTGACAGCCTACTTAAGGAGAAATTGTCTGTAAGAGCAGTTTGAAGGAAGAGGAAATATTCCTGTCCTCTTGCTGACTGCTGGGCCCTCGGGGCTTTCAAGATGAATGGGCTTAGAAGTCCTGTATTTAGACCTGCTACTTATAAAGCAATCTCTGACTATCTTTGTTTTCTCCTTTGAGTAAATGAAACTGTATGCTTGAAAAGGTCATACAGAAGTGCAGTTGCTCATAATTATATTGTGTTTTTTCTGAGAAAAGGTATGTCTAGCTTATGGTACTAGTTGGAACTGGATCCTATGTAGGCATAGCCAGATTGTGGGTTTTGCTCTTAGGAGAAATGTTAGATAGTTGGTCTCAAATTGAAAAGTAGCACTTGAATTCCACCCAGATGGTGGAAGTCTCAAAACGTGAGTTAGTAACTGAATCTCCTCAGTTATGTGAGAGTGTCCACAACTGGGTGCTTTATTAGGTGTTACAGTGGTGAACAATACAGGTTATGTTCTTGTGGTATCTTCTCTGCCAAGGACCTGCTCCTCTATGTCTGTTTGTGAACCACTCCTAAGAAGTATGTCAGCAGCTTAAGTGCCTTAAGACATGACTTGCAGAAAGTCAGAGAAACTCTCACAATCCAAATATGTAAACATTTAAACATGATTAAAGTCTTTAGAGGGTCAAGATCAATACACCACGACTGCATAGCGTCCCCCAGTCGTATGATGGTAAAGCAAGTCTAATGCTCTCTTGAACATGAAATTCTGAAAAAATTAGTTTGAGATGTAAGATGGGACATGCAATGATAAAATAATGACAACATTGTCATGTTACTAAAAACGAATTCTGATGATCAATGTATTTTTCTTCAATGTTTTATCCATCTATGTAGTAGGACTTATTTACTTTTAGATCAGTACAACTTAAAGCTGAATATCTGTGACATATTTATGTACTGGTGGGAAAGAGAAAGCCTAAACTTTGGATCCTGAAGAAGCAAGTTGAGACAGAACTTTCAAACAAAGGTTTGACTGGAAGACCAGATTGGAGGGGGAGGACATACTCCATATTTACAACTTTGAGGGAGAATGAACACAATAGCCGAGATCACTGAATAGGGCCAGTATAGAAGTGCAAAGCAAACTAAACCGGTCTTAAATGGAATTTCTAGGTTAGGTAAGGACAGCATGAAACCTTGTACCATTCTACACAGGGTTTTGTGGCTGACAAAATGGATAGGGCCAGGACCCATCCATCTTGACTGCCTTTAGTCTACTAGTGGCCTTTTCTGGAAGAGCAAACTGCTTTTTAAAACTAATCTTAATATGCAGGTTCTATTATGTAAACATGTTCTGATTAGGGATCTCTGCATTGATTGAGTGACTTCAATTTCTTTGTGCTTAGATGTTTTATGGCAATCTCATTAGTGATCATGATTAAAAATACTTGTTTTGAGTAGACAGTCTTCTCTGCACGGTGGATTTAGTAAATACCCTGAGCTTCAGCATTTGGAGTCAGAACTCCTTTTAAGTGGATTTTGAAATGTCAGATTGAACATACCCTCCTGCCTGTGATCCAGAGCAGTCACCCATGTGAAAGATTTTCAGCCTCTACTTGTTTGTGTTCTTGGCTCCACTGGCAGTGTAGGTCTTGCACAGTCAATGTAAGCTGACTGTGAATAAGCAGTTTTCTTTGCTACCTGTTAAAACTGGTAACAGCTTATGCAGACTATGTAGACCATAATTTGAAAACTTTCCACTTAAGAAACTGTTACACTGCTTTATATGACACATTAAACAGTACGTAGTGTGGCAGTATGTAGTGTGGTATGTAGTAATGAGCATCTTACATAATAATTATTTTAACTAGATCCTTTTCTTTGTGTTACCAGAGCCTAGATCCAGAAAAGCATATATCTATATGTATCTTCACTGATAGTTCATTTGACCCTGATATTGACCTCCAGCCAAGACCTAGTAGTCATTTACATTGCATATACCTAAGCTTCACTCTAGCAGAGTCTAGCTTCATCCTGGAAGATCCAAATGTCCTCCCCAGAGGCTAACCCTGTTCCTGTGGAGTTTGGAAAGAGAATGCATGCTGAAATGCTATTTATAGACTGCAAATGTAGGTAGTTAATTCCAAAATATGGAACTTCAAACCTGGCATCTCCTGACACCTGTGTTGAGATGGGTCTGTTTCTATCAGTAGAGTTCCCCAAGTGGGCATAGGTCTGTTTTGAGGGTGTTCAGTGGCACTGACAAACTCACAGGACTGAAAGAGTCATGGAAAAGCACAAATTAGGTGTTGGTTTCCAAAGTGTGGATATTCAGCTAACCTGCTGTGTGTATTCAGAGAACACCAGCTGAAGAAAACCTACCCTAAACCCCTACTGTGATGCTGGAAGAACCCCCGTTAACTGCTAACCCGACGGTTTCATCTCTCACCTGTTAGATGGGGCACTAGAGTCTGGTTTCCTTCTGTAGGAGATTCCAACCCACCACTTCCTGGAGAAAGTCTGAGGACCAACCAGTGGGATATTTGCGGTTGGGCTTTTGCAGCCTCTTCTGATGAAAGATGAGACAGAAAAGTCATTGTGTGGAAATACAGTGTTCACATAGATGAGGCCATATCCGGGGTGTCATCAGCTCCATTGGGTCCTTGAATATCCATTGTGACCCTCCTCCCAGGCTGATAAGGAGGGCTTCTTCTGCTTGGGCTCCTTCAGTTCTTCAGCTCCTCCATTCTTCTCACTAAGGATGTGAGGCTTTCCTTGTCCTATGTTTCCCAGAAGTGGAACTGGCTTTCTTCTGCTCTTGTAATGAGGAGAGTAAAGGAGAGGAAAATTTTTTATTTTTTTTTTTTTAAGTATTCTAGTATATAACCACTATTTGGGATAGGTTGGTTGTTTACTTGCTGTTTATATAAATATGTTGTCAGTGTTTCATTCAAAACCAAAAAAAAAGCTGAGAGAAGATGCAGTCTAATCTAAAGATAAAGACTGCAGGCCCTCTTAACTCATCTCCAACTTGGCAGCAGATGTTACTTGAGGGAGATGGGTCAAATGTTTCTAGAGACCTAACTCTCCTCGACGCAGGGAAATGCTGCAAACCTGTTCCAGTGCTACTAACAGTTGGTTTGCTCCTCAGGTGCAGGCAGCATTTAGAGCCTTGAGGTAAACAAAGCTGCCAGCATTTTCAACATTGTTATCTATTTAGAGCAGGCTTAATCAACACTGCTTAAAATGTTAGATGCTGTCTGTGCTCTGTTTACGCTATGGCTCCCAGCTCTACTCATGGTAGGAGAGACAAATCAGTCAAGATTTTAGGTGTTGCCATGGTTTAGAGGCTTATCATTCATTTTTTACTGAAGTCTTCTCCCGGAGTGCAAAGTGCCTTTGCAGCCTGGAGGTCTAGGAACTCATTTTAGCTACTCCCTAAGAGGTGAGGTGATGGTGGGAAATACACGATACGCTGCAGGA
>NW_009631672.1:202149-229494 GCF_000690535.1 Cariama cristata | reverse complement strand
AATGCAAGAGATGTCATGTGGTGGGCCCTGAAGAAAACCTGCTTGTAATCTTGGTCGAGGCAGGAAGCTGCTATTTGAGAAGAATTGCCATCAATTGTCATCAATGATGTAACACAAATCTTCTGTTACATCAGAACAGAAATTGATTATATATGAATTCTTTTTTTTTCAGTTAAAAGCTAGTAAATGAACTTTTCTTCCTAACCATAAGCTAGATAATGAACCAGGCTATATCAATATAGTTGTTTGGACTTCAGTTGGATCAGAAGACACTTTCATAATATTAAACTGTAGATGACTCTATTAAAACTTTTTATTTGGGTTCAGTGGGTCAAATTCTTAGCTACTGTGACATAAACCAGGTTCTGACCTTGTGAATGCTCAGATATGGTGCTTTGCACTGTAAATCACATACGTTTTTCAATATACATTGTACTGCAAAGTAGAAAACATCTTTCTGAGAGTCGGAGACTGGGAAAAAAGGTTGATATAAAGCACAACTGGAAAACTTCACAGTGCCTTTTATTGTGCCTTACATGACATAAAAATCTATCAGAACATAGAGTGATAAGGACAGAAAGCTTGACAAAGGCCCTTGGCAATTTTGGTGACACCTCAACTGTCTGCTTTGCTATGTTTGCTTTGGTTTTGTCTTGCCTTTTCTGAATATTTTGTATTTTTTAAATGTTCATGTATTTATCAATGTTATTTTAAGCCTTAGTTTCCTTTAAGTTATTTGTATGTATTTCAAACTATTTTGTCACCGAATTATCAGAGTGTAAACTTTAAAAGCTTGATTGGACTTCATTCTTGCTTGTTAAGTGAGATTCTTGGGGAGATTCTCAGTTCATTTCAATTGGCATTTCTTTTTCAAGTTTTAGAATAACATTCCTAAAAATGGAGATTTAGTCTACACATAAATTATTTGTCACTGACCTTTTGTATTGCCACTCTGCCAAGTTCAAAGTACTGTAGATTTGTCTTTTTTTTCTTTTTTTTTTTTTCTTCAAGTTTAATTGGTTGCTAAGTTCCCACCACCGTATATGGTGTCACTGTTTCACTTATTCTATGTATTTTTGTATTCTGACTAGATTTAGTGGAATGATTGAAAACAGGAAAGTTCTAAACATGCTTTGTGGGATAGTAAAGCAGTATTTCATTTCTGGCAACATATTGTAGGTATTATCTCAGCTGTGTTGTAAAAATACTTAATATGGGTAGGAGGAAGGAAGAGGAGAAAAAGACGAATCTTATTCTCCCTTACATGGTTGGAGAAGATGGACAAGGGTGTGGAAGGAGCAAATAACATCTCTTTTATAGCCTGTGTAAAGGTTTTGGTAAGACCACAGGGTAGCTGCTGACAATTTGCCCGTCCTGAAATAGACTTGTTGGAAAACAATGGAGAAGAAGTGGGGAAAAAGGTCACTAGCTGGTCTGGATGAGTGAATATTGTACCTGTCAAAAATGTGCACCAGTTGACTTCCCTTCCTCCCTTATTGACACAGCAACATATCTCAGGAAGATGCTGTGAGTAGCAGAATGCTTCCATAAGAAACACTCAAGCATCCCAGAAGATTGAATAACTGGTTTGTTCTTCCATGCTTTTCAAAAAAAAAAAAAAAAAGACATTAAACATGGTTCCAAGCATGAAGATCTTCCAAAGGTCAGCTTTGGACAACACAGAACTTGAAAAAGATTCAGGATAGAGCAAGGCATGAACGAAAACTGGGTAGGTTAGTAAAGGAGCACTGAGGTACTGGGTTTTAAAAAGGGCTTGAAAGCAAAGAAAGATGTTTGGCTGACAACGAGTGGGAGGCTTCCAAACATAGGAAGCAACATTCAAGAATGTGAAAGTTGAAAGAGGCAGAAGGATAAAAGGAATGAAGAAAGAAGCCAAAGCTGAGTGTGGGAACACAAAGGGTCACTTGAAGTTTTCCAGTTCTGTTAGACTTTTTTTTTCTCCAGTCAGAATCTCCATCTCTTCAGTTATCAAACTTTTTAGTGGCTTTATCTTCTTTTCTTTCCTTTTGGAATACGTTATGTACTAAACATGAATTTCAACATATTTGTGTTTGAAGTTACTGGGCAGTACCAATTCTGCTCCCTCTTTTCCCTATTCTGATAGTGGAAGAGAACTTAAAACCACTTTTTTTCCATCTGTTTGTGAAGCCAAAATGAACAAGATTGAGATCTGAGGCTTGCTACTCAGCACCTGAATAGCAATTCCTTTTTAGCTGGAAAAAAAATACATTGATCTGAGACTTGGCTTGGCAGGTTTTACATTTTCATTAAATATTGATACTCAAACATCATCTTTGTTTACACTGCATACTGCTTCCTCTCAAATAAGGTGGGGTTTTTGCAGCTAGTGTTGAAGTCAGGAGTTCATAACAACTTTACTTATTGATGTGTGATAAGAGTTTATCAGTGTGTATTGAAGAGTATGGATATACTCAGGTATTGTGAATAATGCTTAAAAGCCGTGTTTTTTGTGATATCAGGTTTCTGACTCCAGCAATCTTAGAGAATGTTTTTGATTAAATCAGTCATAGTCTAATAAAAAATCTGCATAGATGTCATGTTAGGTTTGGTCAATGCACTCGGGTGTGAACAGTAAACTTGAAGGACATCAACATCTGAAATGGATTTAATCTGCTGTCTTTTTTCAGTGGTTTGTATTGTATTTGCTTTCTCGTGAAACATATTCTGGTGATTTAAATGAAAAAAATTGCTTGTGTGTATAGTCCTGTAGTTTGACTTCCTTTTTTCAATAAATTATTGTCTTTTATTTTGTATTTGTCTCAGGCTTTAGGGAGAGGCAAGAAGGAAGGTTGAGAAGAAGCAATTTAAACCTGTTTAGAAGTAACATTTTGAGATATTGTGAGGATAAGCAAGGCCCTGCTGGTGTGTTTAGGTTCCCAAATCAGGGTCAGATCCTTCCTTGAGGTCATTACGACAGGGTAAGTTGGCTGCTGTTGGCTATTGCTGCCTCGTGGATGGGTGTGCAGGGGTTGCACAACCACACAACTGACAGGTCATTTGTAACATGACTGGAAGCAGATTTCACTCGGGGTATGGTGGAAAGGGGAAGGGCTGCCTCTATCTTACTTCCCCATGTTTCTTCTAGCAAAATCACAAGAGAGAGAATTAAATCAGCACTTTTTGACTTCTCAGTGGTATCAGTACACTGTGGGTTCATGGGAATGGAAAGTTCAGGACATCTGCAAAGTCAGCGATTCAAGAGGTGGTGGATGCGGCACGGTGATAAAGTTTGTGTGTTGCTACATCAGCCTAGATTTAAGTGGTCCTGACTGCCGCACAGAGCAGGTAAGAGCATGGAGCTGTACCTACTACACGAATACCTACTACAAGGATAACGTAAGACAACACCAAAAAGCAAGCTAGAAGGCATAGGCATAGGATAATTCCATTTTACTTCTTCCCATAGCCGCCTGCTTAGAGTTCTTCTTGCATCCACTCCTTGCATACAGTCATTTTGGCTTACCCACGTGTCATCTGCAGCACCAGAGACACCGACGCTACATTACTGTCATATCACATGTAACCACCTATTATCTATAAAAGATTCTGGCAGATATCATCTGCATGCTACAAGTAAGCTGACTGAATCTGATGCAGTCTTGAGTTACTGAGAAATATCCGGATTATACAACCACAGCCTCCCTGCCATGCTCCTTTCGGATGGCACTCGGGTTGCTGAGGCCATAATCTGCTTTCTGCACTCTGCTGGACTGGATCTGCTGGTCTTCCCCCTTACGCTGGTGGTGATGAACCTCAAAACAAATGTAAAATAAACTAACTCAAGAGGGCAAAACCAAGTGTGTCCACGATAGAGAGTTCTGAGCTGCAGATACACATTAAGCAAACCTGATGGACTATTAAAATAATTTATCAAAGGACACAGTGGATTCTCTGTTCAGCCCTTACAGACCGATTTTCTTTCATAGAGATACTGTAGTTCAATCAGAAGTCATGAGCTTCATGTAGAAATTAGTTGGATTAAAATTGATGACCTAGATTATCACTGTGAATATATTTGTCTTGCAAGCAGACTCCATGCAATAATCTGCTTATATCTAGCTGCAAAGAGTAGATAGGCATCAATATAATTTAAAGAAAATAAATCTAAGCATAGATGCAAGCTGGAAAAACAAGCCTGAAGTTGGTAGAGCTATTCTGATGTAAACTGGCATAGGTTTGCAGTGAATCACAAGTCAGTCATAAATACTGTTTCGAAAGGAAGGCGGGCATATGGAATATTAACATCTTAAACAAAGAGTAAAGGTGAGTTACTATCGCCAGCTCATTTTGTTTATCATAGTAATGACTGGCTATGGAGGGAGGCAATTATTTCATAATTTTCCATGAGTAAGATTTTCCATTGTGTCTTTTATGCCTACACATAACAATCGAGGATGCAATGAGGAGTGGTAAAATGGTTTCTGAAATTGCACACCACTGGCAGGCTGAGGTCGGAGGTAAATGGGTGTACCTGCCGCTGCCCAGGGCTGAGCCGTGCTGGCCGCCGTGCCAGGAGACATATGAGATGCCCTGCTCTTGGGGAGTTCCTCCTGCCCGGAGCTCCAGATTGGGCCTTAGGACCTGTCACCAGTACCAAATCTATTAATCGGTGCTAAGAGGAGCCTGACGTTTGAACGCTGATGGTGTCAGTCAGCAGGTCTGGGAAAAGCAAATGAAAAGAAGAGGACGGGCTAAGCAAAGCCTAGATCTTCTCTGCCAGGTCAAATGGGCAATACATGAATTAACCTTCACAAGGGGCACAGAAATCTGGCCATCCAAACAAAGAGGGAATTGATTGCTGAGTCAGTCTTTCCACTGGACTAAAGATCCCATACAGCTAATGCCCTGAAGATCATCACAGTCCCTTCCACTCGTTGGCGTGTGTCTGAGAGGGGAGAGGGAAAGGCAGGGCAAGACCTGGAGTATCATGCACGAAGCGAACAGATCTGGCTTGTCTGTCATCCGTTTGTGCTGGTTTGTTTGCGTGTTAGCCTTTGGCTCTGGGTTCACTAATTATGTCTTTTTTTTCTTGGTTTTTTTTTTTTTTTTTCATTTTGTTTAACACTTCTGGGAGATATCTTGCATCTGTTTCTTAAGTCGAATATTTCGTGGTGAGCTAATCCTCTCTGATTGCATGTAACATGCAGACTCAGCAGCTCAGCTTTTCTTCTCATGCTTTCCTGAAATGTCAGACAGCAGCATTCATATCTGTGCAATGACAGGGCAGGAATCAGCCTGAATAGAGAGTTTCGGTATTGATGCAGTTCTAGTTTCTTTTCAGCTGAGTGGAAAAAAACAGACTATTTTTTGATCAGTTTTAAAAATGAATTAAACCGTTTTATGTGCGTGTGAATTGTGCCACCCTGACAGCAGCAAGGTATAGAAATTAATGAGGAAAGTCATCTTGACCACTACGCTTCAACAGTACAAACTGGTTGATTAAGCTGGGTTTACATTGCTTCATATTGCCAAATAAAATAAAGCTAGATTTGGTAAAAACAAATACATCAGAGAATCATTCAAAATATGTAGCCAGGACATGCTTTCCTGTATGATCTTGTTAATTGCTTGCATATTTCCCTGCTCTCAGAAATGCATCCTAAGCCATGTATTGTGATGGCAATGGGAATTTTGATTACATTGCTGAAGAGATCGTTATCATTTTGTTTAGATTTGAGAGAGAAGAATGGTCAGAAAGAAGTGGCAGAGTCAAGAGGCTATGAAAAATATATTTATAGCAGTTACATTTGACTGGCATAGACTCTAAGTGATCTATACTCAGAGAGAGCAGCACCAGAAAGAAGTGGCAGAGTCAAGAGGCTATGAAAAATATATTTATAGCAGTTACATTTGACTGGCATAAACTCTGTCTAAGTGATCTATACTCAAAGGGAGCAGCACTCCCCTTTTCTGGCATGATTTACATGTCATAATAAAAACTATGAAGAAAGAAATGAGACTTGGTCTAATACAGAATTGTGGATTTGAGGGGCCTCTTAATGTTCAATATGGCTTTGTCTACAACAGTACACCATAAGTCATATTTAAGATAGCATAATTTCTTGATTATAATGAGATCTGTGATCTCTACCATCAGACATAAAGTCCATGGGTTATGGCAACTCCAGGACAGAACGGAGGAGGGGAGAGGGAGTTGAGTATATGTGTGTGAGGAACACGAAAAGAAGACCACACTGCGTGCTTGTAAGTAAAAAAAAATCAAGTTACTAAGAATCCAGGAGCCTTAATGGTTTCTTTAGTCCTGAGCACTAAGCTAGAGAGAATAGGGAAAACATGCATTGACTGAGAACTCATTCTGCAGATGTGTGAACTCCTCTCTGCAAAAAGCTGTTTGATCAGTTTTAACCACACCTTTCCTGTCTTCTAAAAAAAGCTAAAAATATAGACGAGGACTTGCGGTTACAAACTGACAACACTTATTTGGTTGCATGGTTACAGGCTGTAAGCATATAATATCTGATAGGGTAAATGATTCAGGTTATTGTCGGCTCCGAGTGTTTTGTGAGGTTGTTTCCAGGTACAGTCCCCAAAGCTGCTGTGTAGATCAACAGAGACTTAAATGACAATTAGTGTATTGATCAACAACTGCTGAGTTTGGTCAAAAAGGAAAAAGAACAACTGGAATAATAACAAGTAAAGTTCTATATGTTGAAAATGAGAACAATGTTTACACCTTTCTGTAATTTCATTGGGGGATTAATGGAATTTGGCTCTGCATTTTTGAGGGGAAGAGGGGATGAAAGATGTCTTCACAGAACAGCAACTGGGCAGAACTGTCCCTGAATATCGTAAGCATCTTGGAGCTTGTTTACGGGAATTTTTCCACATCTTTAGAGCATACCTGCACTTTAGGCTAACCTGGTTTAGATGTGCTTAACATGCAGTACGCATGATACAGCTGCTTCCACTTACAAGCGTTTCACAACCTAAAAATAAAGTAAGTACCTTCAAAAAAATGGGCAAAAAGAGCAATATCAGAAGTAGAAGTTTGGCTCTTGAAATGCAGTGTAGGCGTAGATCTCTATGCTAAAGCATGCAATCTTTAAAACAGAATAAAATAAATAATATAGAAAGAGACCTGAATGACCTGAACAGGGTCTTCAAATTATTGAGGAACCTAAGTTTTCTGGCAAAAGTCCCTTGCAGGCAGTTTGGTGGTTAAGACAATAGCCTGTGAGGGGGAAGAGGCTACTCAGCTTCAACTCCCTACTGGGTATATTGCAGGAGTAAAAAATAATGTAAAATTCAGAAAGTTTCCTGGAAACAGATGATATAGTAATCCTTCAAACAATGTGCTGTTGATTTAGAAGCAAAAGGGACAGGAGCTGAAATGGAAGTGAGGCAACAGGACAAAATGTCACAAACACCGCTGTGGAAATGCTAATAGTATTCACAGATTGTTCTTACCCTCCTTGCAGTCACTGATAACTTTGTCGGTTGCTCCCAGGAGGCTGAATAGAAGGAATCTGGGTGTGTAAGTACTGGGCCTGTCTAGCAGAACTTTACTTCTACACTGGCTTTGATATCTGGGGGTTTGGGCTGCACAAAGCCTCACTGGATCCCTAAAATTTGCTTGGTAGGAGGGAAAATGCTGACTTGTTACCCAGTTGTCATGGCATCTTCAACCACAGAGCTACCAGACTTGGGATGAAGGCATCTATTCAACCTGTCTGTAGAGATGGTAATAACATGACACTCTGCTAGAACCAGTCTCTCATTCTTGCTAAGGACAAGCACAGTAAATGGAGCGTAAGACCCATCTTGGACAGTCCAAAAAGGGCATTTTTGCAGCAGGGCATTATACCGTGCAAGCTGACATAACACTCATTGACTGAAATGGAAATAACCTGATTTATACAGGAGGTGTCATTTGAGAAGGAAAATCTTCTTGCAGAAGTCTGTACTGCTGCTAAAACTCTTGGGAAAAAAATGCAAGCAGGCCAATGAAAAAAAACCCTACAACATTTTAAGATGAATACATTAATTCTACAAAGTATCAATATACATACTGCTAAAATGAGTTGTAAAAGATGGGCTGATGACAAAATGATATATTAGATGATGGAATTAAAACCAGGTGCTTGCTACGTTAGGAACACTTGATATTTCATCATCATCTATACATTTATCAGTCTTGTGACTGAGATGGCATGTAATTTGCTTCTGAAACTATTCTCTTGCAGTCCCTGGGTCTTCAGAAGCCATTAAAACAAATTTGCAACAAAAGTCTAGAGATCAAAGATAGGCTGCCAAATAGCTGGGCATGTGTTTTCAAACACATAGGTGTAGTAATACCAGATAAAAGTATTAATGTGTCCCTGCAGTTGTAGTCCATGGCAAACATCAGGTCTGGCAACTATTGTATTGAAATTGCAAATTTTTTTACCTTTAATAGACATTACATTTTTTTTTTTTTGAAGTAGCAAAAGAGTTTTTTGAGTTTTTGGGGGTTTTTTTAATTTTTTTAAAGGCAATCCAGCTAGTACTGATACTCTTAGCAGAAAATGGATGTAGTTTAGAAAAGCTTGTCCACTGAATCTAGCTCTGGTACATATAAGCATGCAGGCTTCATGACTGTAGAATCTGCAGTATTAACGACAAGAAAAACATTTGGCAGAGAGGAGTTATCTGAAAGGAAGGTTACAGACTGCGTAATGCTGGTAAAGTAAGCTCACACTGTTTATGTCCGCACCATATGGCCTACGTATAAACACAGTAGTTCAATACTTGTCTCATTCTTACCCAACATTCTCTTCCTCTTATTCTCATCTTCACTTCCTTGTTTATTTTTTCTGTTAACATCAACAGCATTGTCTACAGACCGGACAGGCCTGAGCACTAGAGTTTCATATAAAATTGGAATTCCCATTACTGCTTCGTTTTTTCTTTTTTTAAATTTTTTTTTCTTTTGCGGTGATCAGCATCTTGAACTAGTCAGAAATCTCTATAACCCTTAAACATGTGAACGTAAATTCCTCAAGCCCAATTAGTAGCTGAGTTCATTGGAAGTATGCTAAAAGGGAATCTGACCACTCATGTCTAAAGAGTGAGTCCAGAGGAATGAAGAAATATTGTGATAGGTTATCATTGGAGTGAGTTGACAGTGAGTGATTGGATGTATACGTGCATACTTGTTTTCATATTTGCATATACATTCTGGCATATTCGAGAAGATGTATCAGGCTGACGGATGAAAACATATATAGCAACATCAAAGCATTAAGGACTGAGCATGAGCCAGCAGTGTGCCCTGGCTGCGAGGAAGGCCAGCAGCATCCTGGGTTGTGCTAACAGGAGCACAGGCAGGAGATCGATGGAACTGATGGTTCCCCTTTACTCATGAGACCACATCTGGGTATTGCATCCAGTTTTAGACCTCCCAATACAGGAAAGACATCAGTGAAGTGAGCAAGTATGGCAGTGGGCCACCAAGTTGGTTGGGGCTGGAGCACCTGCTGTGTGGGGAGAGACTGAAGAACCAAGCCTGGTTCAGTCTGGACAAAAGAAGGTTTCAAGGAGACCTAATAACTGCCTTCCATCCCCACAATGCCCAGTACCTACAAGGTGTCAAGAAGACACAGCTGGGCTCTTCATGGTGGTGCATGGTGAGTGGACAAGAAACAGTGAGGATGAATTGAAACAAGAGGGGTTCCTCCCTGATAATTTTTTTTTTTACCATGAGGACAGTCAAGCAGTGGATGCTCTAAATTAAATTTTTCACTGGGAGGACAGCTAAGCGGTGATTGCCTACAGAGATTGTGCAGTCTCCATCCTTAGGGGTTTCCAAGACCTGACTGGATAAGGCTCTGACTAACCTAGTGTCCTCTCAGAGCTGAATCTGCTTTGAGTACGAGTTTGGACTATAGACTTCCTGAGATCCCTTCCAACTGGAATTATTCTGTGATTTTGTGATTCTGTGATTCTACATAGATGAACACACTTACTATCTTGAACCTTAAAATCAACCCTAATTAAACAAAAGAAAAATGAGAGACTATTCTGCTATTATATGTGCTACAGCTGTGATTGCGAAGCTAAGATGTCAAGATACTAAATGCAAAAAAAGTGCATTTCAATTAAATTTAACCTTGGAAAACCTCTTCCTTATAAACTAGATCTCAATTTCTTGAGAATTTCTTGATAGTACAGCAAAAGTGATATGGCAGACTTACTGCATGTACACAGAAGACTTTATATCAGACCAGACTTATTACATAAGCATGCACGGAGAACTTTACATATTACATGTGATGTGTTGACTTTCCTGACGTTTGCTGTTTGGGAACCATGTAAAACTGGATAGCCAAAGGCTGGTATCCTGTAGAATGGCTTTGCCTTATCTAGTTTTTCTCCTTGAGGAAGGAAAAAATGGTCACATGCCATGTTTTGCCTCACTTCAGGCACATTAAATGGTGTTCAAGATCTATATCTTTAATATTTTATGAGCATTTCATGTTTCTCATATTTTAAAACAGAATTGTGTCAATAAACAATAAGATAAAATAAGTAAGGGTGATAAAATAGAGGGAAAGCAATAAAATTACTGTTCTCTTTACCAGATGTGAACATTTGAAGGTTTGGGGTTTTTTTTTAATCTTTCTGGAGTTGCTCTGGAATTCCCTGTTCATAACAGCAGAATTAGATCCACTTTTACATGTAATTTTTGAACAAAGCAAGATGCAGTGAAAAGTGCTATTCTGGAATTGGGGAATACACTGAAGATGTTCAATCTTGCTTCATTTTCATTTGCTCAAAGTAAATCTCTCTTCTATGGCAAGACAGGAAGCTGATTCAAATACCGTTTATATCAGGTCCTTCCAAACAAAAGAAAATATAAGAACTGTTTTTCTTAACAGCAGTGAATGAGTTGGATCAGGTGAGAAAAAATCTGTTTCTACTCAGGCACTGTTTTGCACTCTGAAATGATAGAGGGATGGAGTCTAGCGTTTTCCAAGGACAAAGGCAATCTTTAGTACTGCCCGTAATTTAGCTAGTGATTTCAGAAGAACCGAACTGTGTTTAACGGTGCTATAATTCATAGCAGTTATTGAAGTAAAGGTGCCAGAACAGCCTCCTAATCAAAACACATCTCTGGTAGCGTTTAGTGCCATTACAGGGTTTGACATGTTATCTATCACAGGTTAATGAGCACTTTTTTATTTTCTGGAATCCTGACAACCTGGGTATCCTAGGTTGGTCTGGACTGTGAGGAACCTGGACATGCAAGGATGGTAGATGCAGTTTGTACTCCTCCTTCGCAGCTCCCAGCTTCCAGAGGCACCTGAGAACCATTCTGACTGTCCTACGTGACCACTTCAATCACAGGTCACTCTGGAGACAGACTACAAAAAATGGAGACACCCATTTTTTCAGAAATATTCTAGGCTTACCAACTCGTACACATAGATTTTTTCTCAGAGGGAATTCTTCTCTGATCAAACATCTATATTTATGTGGTACTTGCACCACTAAACAGGTAAGAGTGACATTAAGCGCTCAAGGTTGCACAACGAATCCATGGCAGAGGGAGTTAGCTCAGAACTCTTGGGCCCCAGTCTATTCTGAATTTAACTGTGAAGACATTGGGCTCACAGGATGTGAATTCTCTTATTCTATAATATAAACACTTGTGCTCAAAACACCCCACTGAAAACAACCATCTTTAACAAAATCTGTTGTTTTAACAGAAAAGACTTTAATTCCTTTTTTTTAAAAAAAAAAAATACATAGACCTACTGCAATAGAAATTTCCCTGTTGATCAAACCTTATTCTGTTTTAGAGAAGGGCTAACTTGTTGTGCTAATCATTCATCTACTCTTATTTGTGATAGCCCTGTCATCAAAACATTGCTTGCAATTTATTCTAGCTCTGAGTGAGAATCATATTTATTTATGGTTACTATTACAATAGGACGTGCACTCCAAATAGAATTGGTTTCTTATTCTATGTAGGTACAAAGACAGAAAAAACTGTTCTGCCTGTGAAGAGTTTTCATGATTAATTAGATGTGTGGTTATGAGAGACACATGATACGTATATTTCAACTAAGACAGGGCCTTAAATTCATTAGCGGACGTTCCTTAGACGTGGTTCTACATAGCGGACTTTGGGTTCATACGTACTAACATCTGTTCAATTTCAAAACTCAGTGAAAGCCCCCCCTCTTCACCTCACACTCTCTGAAAGCTGTATGTAAAAGAATGCAACAAAACCGAAGTGCAGTTGTTTCTTGTTTGTTAACTGAGTCCTCTCCTATGATGTGAATCACTTCTCTCTTCACTAGAGCCCCAGTAATACTCAAAGTGTCGTCAGGAGCTTCAAATTAACTAGCAGGGATCCTACTTAGTCTTGTAATGTACCCATCATAGTATGGAGTTGGCAATTTCCTCTTTCAGCTGTCCTCATGTCAGGGGCTGATTACCTGACAACTATTCCTGTCCATTTTATTTTCATCAGGGAAACTGCAGATAGTATTGATAGCATGTTGACCGTTGCTATTCTGCCTTGAATCTGTAGCTCCTTCCCCTCCCAAACGGTTGGCCTGCAGAGATGAAGTAAACTCTAGTAGTTGTTTCTTCTTCTCATCACAGCTGACCCATGACACCTTCTATTCTGTTGTCCTATGCATTGCCACAGAGTCAGTTTTCTTCTGTTTGCCTCATCAGATATTTGCTCCTATTCGTTTAACACCTACCACAGAAGCACAGAGCTCAGAATAATCTAATTACCTTATCAAGAGGCCCATGTTGAGCTTCATGCTACTCTACTGAGGTGACTACTGTCGCCTAAGCTAGCTAGTAGGTTAACGCTGGCTTAAACATGTGTTTTTACAGTGCAGAAGTGCTCTGCTAATATATGTCATGTCATTCAACACCCAAAACACCTGATGTGATCTCTCTTTTCTTTCCCAATTTGAAGAATGTCTGCTACCCAAACTGAAGAGAACTGTGATACAATTACATTTGTTACAACACTTCGTAGCTTCTGTCGTAGAAATGAATAAAGTAATTATGGAGAGCTATGCCAAAGAATTTCACCATGTCCTTTTAAATACACTTTCAGTACAAAGTAAGTTCAATGTTACAATCTCATGTGCAAACTGGTTGATTAGATTAACCGCTTATGCAATCAATTGTTTGGCCAAAGTAAAATGTGCAATTTAGAGGCTTTTTTGTGTATATGCACTTTTTCACAACCCGAGAGCTATCCTTGTCTTGATCTTGTTACTGAAAACTTCCCTTGAAATTCAAATTAAAGATAACGTGTAACAGATTCATATTGTATTTAAAGATATTGAAAGTAGGAGAAATTATTAAAATAAGCCTGGAGATTACTCTGATATCCTGGGGATGAGGGAGCTTTGTTTATGTGGAATTATACACATTGAAGATGAAGTCCCAATGTGACGGTAGCTAAAAGCACTGGTGTAGCTCTCAGCTGTAGAAACAAAACCTATGAGTATGGAGGCTCTATAACCTCTGTGCTTGTGAAGGCAACCTCTACTGGAGGTTGGAATAGCGTGTCCATTTCATGTCTGCAGAGCTCAAGAGAAGTGTTGAAAACTGAGAACGGGTGAAAGGAAGAGTTATTGGCGGTATGAGAAATGTGATAACAAAGCAGTCTCCAGCAGACACGTTGTCTGCATTTGAAGCAAAACATGTTCAGTCTTGAATTAAGGAGTATGTTTGCCTTTTTTTTTTTTCAAAAAAAACCAAAAAAACCCCACATGCTGTAGTTCAAAGAGGAACAATTTGGGAAAAGTCCTGTAGCCTAGTGGAGATCAGAAATATCAGTCGTTACATTTAGCTGACTGATGTACTATTGCTAGCCTGCATACCTTCTAATTATACTAAGGAGAAATGTGGGGGCAGAGAGGGATGTTAATCCTATTCCTAGCTCTATCTCAACTCACAGGGGTGATGAAACTCAAGAATAAGTGAGAAGAGGCATCAGACACTAATTACTATTACTATAAAAGCAGTGGCAAGTGTAAATATTTCATCAAGGGTCTGAGTGACATTGCATGTTTTTTTCTCAGAAGTGTAATTCTTGAAAACCAACGACTGGGAATTTCAACTTTTCTTAAAACACAAAAAAAAAATCTTCCTAACCTTCTCCTTTCAAAGAGAAACTTGAAAACAAGGCACAGTTTCACCCTGAAGGCTCAGAAATTGAGAGATAAAAGCATGCAAATACATAATTAAAAAAATAAAACATCATGATTTTTGGAGAAAGAAGCAATTCATAAATTTTACATGTTTGAGGTTGGCAGTGCTGTCACTAACGCACTGGAGTGATACACTGTTCTGGGTGCTCCAGGCGTTACATCCTGTGCTTTGCCTTTGGAGAACGTGGAAAAGAGCAGATGTCACCTAGTTCAGATCACATGAGAAGGACATCGCTGGGGCTCAACAAAGCAGTGTTTAATCCTGAAATCACTGAAGATTCCCATTTTCTTTTTAATGCCTGTGAAAGACGTTCAGTGCCAACCGCAGAAAAAGGCAAGAAGTTCTAAACCACGTTGAGGCTGCGAGTAGCTGCTCACAGCAGGAGGCAAATGACAGATGCTAACAGAAGCAATAGATTCCTTCAAGCACTGCCTGCTTCCTTCCACCACCTCCTGCCCTGCTTAATACTGTTGGTTTCACCTAGGGCTTGCAAAAAAACTCGCGTACAGCATTCATTAGGTCTGACTGGGTCTAAAATTCTTCATTGACTGTTTGCTTCTTATGCTTCATCCTGGACCCATAAATTAATGCAATGGCTTCCTGAGGATGTTTAGTAATTTGGGAAGAAGCTAGTTGTTAGGAATGTGGGCTCCTCAGATGAGTTAGGGACCTAAGGGGTCTATGTGTGCTTAATTAATAATCAAGAAGAACTAATGATGACACCTGAACTTCAAGTACTTTATTCGGTCCTTTGCTATTGCTGTTAGAGAAAATATTCCTTATCCTAATTCATTGAAATGACAATGCACTGAGTTTTGATGCTGTATGATTCTTAATAATAATCTTAGATGATGATGTTTCTTTTTTTCTTTCTCTTTATTATCTTTGGATACTAAATAAGACATTTAAAACTTTAAAAAGCCATTTCAAATACTTTTTTTTAGGTATAGATACAGATTTAATTTTTAGTTTTCTGAGCTGTTAATTTCCAAATGTTTTTCTTAATGTTTTGGGGTTATTCGCATGCTTGCTTTTTGTAGTAGGCTTTTGTTTTTTTTTATTTTTGTCTGTTGTTGGTATACCTTGGTATATTCAGTTAGCTGCTCAGAACTAACAAAGTCTAAGCAATTTAAAGATTTATTTTGTACCATTTATATAGATATAAATATTTTTATCACATTTTCTTATAAAAATAATCACTATTTAGTAATCACAAACAGGTTTATACACCAACTGGAAATGTGTGATCCCTAAAAAGAAGACTGGTTGGCAGATAAGTGATAGCTTGGGACCTGCCAATTGACAGCATAACTGTGAGTTAGTCAAAGTGAGTTAATCAACTTCTGTGTAAGGTACAGTACAATATCTTTCAAATATGTTAAATCTCCAAGTAGATCCTTAGTCAACCAAGCTTGTGAAACAGCTGGGTGGAGAGCAGCAGTGGACTTACACAGAGCAGTAATTATGTGACATTCCAGCTTGCTCAAAGGTCAGGTCCCTGGCCTCATGTCCAATTCCACTAAGGTTCTCAAGCAGTGCAAGGCAACGAGGAATCTGCAGTTAGTACAACCAAATCCCTGTTATTAGAGACTCCTAGTCCCTTCGTGTTACAGCCATGCAATGTTAAACTGGGAACAGACAGCTTTTACAGCACTCATTCCCATGCTTCTGCCTAAAAGAACTATTTTAGTTGGAGATTTGGGTTATGAGGAGTGCTGGGCCACAGCCTTATGGACTCATCTCGTTCTGGACTGGCAGAGTGGTCCTCCTGGATCTGCTGTAGCCAAAAGCCTATGGAGCCTTGGGCAACCTGAATTATTCCAGAGATGTTAATCCCAAGGTGGTTCTAGATTGAGGAAGACCAAAAAGGAGATTTAAGAGTCCGTTTTTGTGCAAACCACAGTCACAGATAGCTCGAAGTTCTTGAGCAGTGTGCAAAAATATGAGTTGTGTCCGCTGGGAACATTCAAACTTGAACAGTTCTTCCATGTGAAGGCAAGATGCCAGAGAAAAACTTTGAAGTCAGTGTAGCTTTTTTTTAACGCAAGGAGTGTTAAAAAGTGTCAGTTCTGCCAGTGTCTGGTTCTGCCCGGAAAAGATGCCACTACCCCTCCTGCTCCTAACCACTGGTTCTCCCACCCTTTCATGGTTGCAGCCACAGCTGACCAGGATGCTCGGACTCTCCCTTCTTAGCAGCAGCTGCAGACCTGGCTTTCTAGGACTTGAATAGCCGTTTGCTGTCCTTGGCTCTACTACTGTGACAGCTTACTCCTTTACCTGTATCTATAAATTTCCCTGAGTGTTGTGCCATTGAATGTCCAGTCTGCACCCTTTTAATTCTCTATTTCTAGGCCACTTGAGAAAGCCATCAGCCCCCCCTAGTATGCCTTACCCCATTGCTATCGCTTTTCCAGCTTTTCCCTGGTGAGGTTCTTAATTTTATGAAAGCAGAAATTGAAAGCTTTTGGTACTAACTGACCTTGATATCACCTATCCAGTCTGCACCCTTTTAATTCTCTATTTCTAGGCCACTTGAGAAAGCCATCAGCCCCCCCTAGTATGCCTTACCCCATTGCTATCGCTTTTCCAGCTTTTCCCTGGTGAGGTTCTTAATTTTATGAAAGCAGAAATTGAAAGCTAGAGTCTATCACCTAGACTAATGTGCTTCGTGCCTCCGTTTCCATCATTTTCTCCACATAACTGAAATTAAAGGTCTGTGCTTATTATTGCTGTCAAACAAAGATCACCCCTTCCCCTGTTCATGTGGTAAAGGTTAGTCTATCGACTTCACAGGAGAGAGAGAGAATTTCGGTAGCTGTGTGGGAACAGAGCTATCCCAAAGCATCAGTTTCTGCTTGATTAGAATAAATGCCCAGAAAATTGCTGCAAAAACAGAGTGTATAACAATCTTGTTCACGTAGCATCATATGTTGTAGTAACAACAAACATTTCTAAAGTGTGTTATTTACATTCTGCTTTTTCACAGACTTTTTACTTGGGTTTGTTTTGGTAAAATTTTGTATTGATTCTAATCTGTCAGCTGGATTTAAATCACTTTGTTCTTATACCTTTATTAGAAAGTATATCAACATTCACAAAGAGGTAAAGCTACATTTAGATTGAAATATTTGCAGAACACTTGAGGGGATTAATTATCCCACCACATTGAACATAGTTGACTGAAGTGAAGTAAATGGAAAACTTCTACATCTGGAATGTTTAAAGAAGCAGAAATTTAAACTCGTGGGTTTATTTGTGTTTGACCCATGCTTAGAATTTGCCACTGTAACTGAACATGTGACAGCCATGAAGTGTGCTAACTGACTTCTGTGCGTTGGTGCTATAATAAGCACTGTTCTGTTTCATGGCCAAATTCTCTTCATCAACAGAACATTTTAAAAGTTTCAAGTGCAAGATTATAACAACTTTCATGTTGGAAAAATTTTAGTAAGATGCTGGTTATAGACAGCTTCGTATTTCCTGGCAAGTAAGTAAA
Organism: Cariama cristata; assembly: GCF_000690535.1. Classification (NCBI taxonomy): domain Eukaryota; kingdom Metazoa; phylum Chordata; class Aves; order Cariamiformes; family Cariamidae; genus Cariama; species Cariama cristata. The sequence continues at coordinate 211,766 of NW_009631672.1, read as the reverse complement.
GCAGGTTGAAATATTTTTACATGAAAAATTTTCCTCTTGGAAAAATGTGGTTGTATTGAAATAAAAACTTTCTGTAGGAAAATATCAATTTCAATGCATATTTTTATTTTACAATTGGGGCAATTATATTAAACCCCTCTATATTTCAAGGTGACAGTTTGAAACAAAGGTACTTTTCAGTTCCGAATAATTATTTGAATAAAAAACAAAACAAACAACAGTTACATAGGAACTTTTGTTCCAATCACAGGTGTGGTAATTCTTCACTTTGACTATTTTATTTTGAAACTTCTCACAGTTTTTTGGCCTACTTTTTTGATACTCCAATTTTTCATTCTGCTTTGAAGTAGGAAATAATTTCCCATGGAAAAATTTTGTTTCCCAACAAGGTCTACAAGAGACCAATCGGTGAAGATTTTCAATAGAAATAAGGGAGAAATACTTTATGAATGTAGGTATATCAGTTACAGTTACCTGTCTGATGTCCCAAGCTGTTTTCAAACAGCTCAGGAGAAAATGATGTCATTATCAGATGCTGAGCTCCTCAGAGTGCCTTTATGAGCAACGTTAGACATGTGAAGCTGTTTTAGATTTTTCTTTGACTGGGTTACCCGCACAAGTACTTCAGAAACCATCAGGTTTTTTTGAATCACTTCAGAAACCTTCCTCAGATCTGTCACTAAAGACCATGAGAACTAAGGACAATTTTTCCATGTGAGAAGGATGTAAAGACCTCGCCAACTCTGTTACCAAAAGGACATCATCCTGCATGATCAGTGCCCTTTTCTCTAATCGCTTTTTCTCGTCTCATGAAATTGTATGTGTTAGCATGTGTAGGCAAGGACTCAACAATCTGAAAAGTCATATCTGAGGAATTCCCTCTTTGATTTCCACTCCACTCAGTAAACAGCTTCTTTTGTTCACCGCAAGATCTTCACAACCACCCTCTCTGTTATCTTCTATGAACAATGATCTACTCAATAAATACTATGTAAACCACACCTGAAGAACATTGCAGATGATCAGTTAAATTATTATTATAACTAGAGATGATCTGGTGTTCTGTAAGAAATAAAGTATTCTCTAAACATAGCTTTTACTTTACCTGATAGACTTCACTATCTGATTCCTAGAAATATGGAATTATTTTTCACTTGAGTTTTGCTCTCTGATATTTTGAGAATCTAGATATGCTGGAAAACTTATCTCTAAAAATAACACATCCATCTTGCATATTTTGGGAAGATTAACCAGAAAAACTTGGGAATTCCACTAATTATGTTATTGTTCATGATTTTGATTGTGATGGTAGCCAATTGCACCATTGTGCCTAGGAAATAACATCTAACAAATATCTTTTCCAGCACAGAAGTGGTGGTAGGAGCAGTTATCAGTAAGCCTGGAATATATCCAGTAAGATGGAGTGCTGGATGTTATTGAAGAAGAAAATAAATCTGTCTTTGTTTGTGGAGGTCACATAGTTAGAAAGAAGTATAACACTATAAACAGCTTGTTACAGAATGAGAATTTTCATTGCAGAAGACTTTCCTCCTTCTTTCCTGATTCATTCTGAGGGCAGACTTCACATTATCATCTAAAAAGACTGCTATTAGGCATAAATAACAAGGAACCACTTCCTTAATCATATCATAAAAGCCAACAGTTTGATTAGCCAACATGTGTTTAACAGAATGAATCAGAGAGCAAGATGGTTCCTTGCTAGAGAGATAGAACATGCTCTTAAGAAAGGGCTTTGGGAACAGCTTGTGGGACTAAGATTAAATGTCTTATACACACATACATGCCCATGTATCTTGGATATATCTCAAGATTCAGGATGTAATCACTGGAAAACAGTCAGCTTTTCCAAAACGTTGTAAGATGGAAGTAGATAAACCCGGTTCCCTTATGGGTGGAGAAAGGAAGCCTCGCATAAGTTTCAAGGTTTACTGTACTGTGGCTATCACTGCATGGCTGGGCAATAATGGGTGTAGCTGGCTCTCAATGATGGCGTTTATACCTGGACCCAACCCTCCACAGAGTTCATGGATGTTTTGTTTCCGTCCCATCACAGTTGATGACAGCGTGTTTCAATTCGTTTTCTCTGACTGGGGTGGTCAAAAGACAGCTTGAGCAGAGATCTTTAAGAAACATGATACACAGCACACTTCTTTCTGAGACCCTACTACTAAACCGTATGTCTGCTGCGATTCTGTGAGGATTTTTATGTTACTGCTGGCCTACAGCCTCTTATACCGTTGGAACTCTTGGATCTGCCCCAATCCATCAGCTCTGCTTGACGAGGGGAGGAAACTGAAGCTCAGGTTTTACTTTACTTGGATACTCTCTACTGTGCTTTCCAAGAGATGCCAAAGTTCAAAGGGGAGAATTTATCTAATTTTCTTTTTCTGTAAGTCTTAGAAGGAAACTATCTATATGAAGTAAACCTCATCTATCAAACAGGAGCTCTAAAGACAGTACATGATTGACATTTCTTTTTCTATCACAGGGGTGACACTATTCAACAAGCAGTTAAACCCATTTGGGAAGCAAAAAACATAGTTCCCTGCCATAATGCGGTAGGCTATTATCCAATTAAAAACGATCTGATAAAAACACTTTTTAACATTTGTCACATTTTTTGCCTGTTTGTGATCCAGCCAAAGAATTTCTATCGTTTTCTGAATGCAACCAAGATGTAACTAACCGTTGCCATATCAATAACTAGAAAGAAAAAGAACCTCCTCCACATGGACTACCCACACAGATCTGATGGGCACAGTTTGTGAAATGCCTTGGGAATAAAACGCTGTGGTAACGGATGGTGTGCACATGGCTGCTGCAGTCGGACCTGGCCTTAGGCTTACACGCTCTGTGTGTGTGTGTGTGTGTGCGCGCGCGTAGGGTGTAGGTGTGAATCACGGTGGCATTGTATCTGCTCGTGTTCCCAATCACATCTCCCACTTAAGTGGCTGGCTATGCTTTTTTTTTCAGAGGAGCTGGGGGCCCGATCTGGCTGTAGCTCTCTAACAGCGTAACTCACATAATCCTCACAGCAGAAAAATAAATGAGATTTTTCTTACTTTTTTGCTGTAACTTGAGAACAGTTTTGCCTATGTATCACCTTGGGTTCTTTGATGTCTATGTGTTCAGTGATACCTGTTCACTGGCACTACATGTTGAGACATTCATATGTAAAATGAAAAAGACTTTATACGCTGCAACTTACACATATTTTTCACTTTTAATATGTCCTTTTAAAGCAGAATTTCTTTCCCCTTTCCTTCTCTCTGTCTTCTTGGCTGTTAGATTGTGAGTGTCTTGGAACAGCATTCAACTATTTCTGGATGATTGCAGTGGGCTTAGCACATCATGAAAACTAATACATGTATATTTTAAAAAGGATAAGAGTTTGAAGAAGCATCTGAGCTACTTATGTCTCATTTATGTTATAAAACAGTAAATAAAACAATAAGTAAATGTAGTCCGTGGAAAACACTCAGTAGAAAAGAGAGAGTAGAACATATAGTTCCTTAAATCTTTACACTCTCAAAGATATTAAATTTACTACTCAGTTATTGTTGTCTTGTAATGTCAATATTGTGATATGACTTACTGTGATGAATAAATATAGCAGTTGAACCCCCAACATTGAAAAAATTAGGCCAGTTCAAGTCAAAACAAATTTTGCATGAGAAGAGAGGATTTCTGCAAAATGAAAAAGGAAATCCCGTGCTGCTTCATTTTCACATCAGTCAAAAAACCCCCTTAGCCTGAAATAAAATACCATTTGCTTATGGGCTATTTAAGACTTTTAACCCTTCCTTACTTACTGTAATTTACTATGAACAATTTTTTATTTTGAAAGCATAGAAAACAAAGATTTTGGCCTGTCCAAAATGAAAATTGTTACATTTTTTTTACATTTTAAAAAATTCCCTTGATTTTTTCAGCTAACATCTTTCATCAGATCCTACCCACATTTGTAGATAGCTTCTGCCACGTGTGCCCCTTCCCCTTACTGAAAATGACGTTAAAAATAATAGTTACTTCACTGATCGTCAAAAGCATGCACCCCCATTTTAACAATGAAGTCATACTTTTATATACACTTAAGTGTCTGCAAGGTTTCATAAATCATGTTCCAATGCAATATATGTAGTCATTTTAAATGTGTCTAATGCACTCTCTTGAATTCAAGCCTTTATCACTCAAAAATCTGTCTTCTCACTTAAGACTATAGGGATTTTTATGCAGTACTTTGTTAATAACAGAACTATTTTCACTTACGTTTGCTAATGAAAATGTCTTCTAAGATGTTTGATAGGAAAAATTCAGAAGTTTAGGCTGAATCTGCCTCTACATTTCCGTTTCTTGGCTCCTCATTTCCTACTTGCTCTGTTTCCCTCTGTGAGAATATGAACTTACTTGTTGCTCAAATAGCTTTAATGTGGGACAGCTTCTGCTCTGTCTTTGCAATCTGTACATCATCTCCTATATTTGGCCAATGTCTTCTTTAGCACTTCTTGCAAAAGGATAGATAGGTACCTTACTAGAGATTTACATGTGAATGGCTGAAGAGTACAGGATATGACGTATGGCAGTACAAACAGTTTGTGGTTTCCAAGTCATAGAATCGTAGAATCACAGAATCATAGAATGGTTTGGGTTGGAAGGGACCTTTAAAGGTCACTCAGTCCAATCCACATGCAATGAGCAAGGACATCTTCTACTCAATCGGGTTGCTCAGAGCCCCATCCAACCTGACCTTGAGTATTTCCAGGGGTGGGGCAACTACCACCTCTCTGGGCAACCTGTGCCAGTGTTTCATCACCACCAGGGCAAAAAATTTCTTCCTTATATCTGGTCTGAATTTACCTTCTTTCAGTTTAAAACCATTACCCCTTGTCCTATTGCTACAGGCCCTACTGAAGTGTCTGTCCCCATCTTTCTTATAAGCCCCCTTTAAGTACTGAAAGACCCCAATAAGGTCTCCCTGGACCCTTGTTTTCCCCAGGCTGAACAACCCTAACTCTCTCAGCCTCTCTTCACAGGAGAGGTGCTCTAGCCCTCAGATCATCTTCGTGGCCCTGTATACAACTGTGTGAGTTGAACTACAATCTAATCTTAAACTAAGTTTGCACAGTTAATTAAAAATTCATGTCTTTCCAGTTACGATAACGGGACTTTATTGTCAACACACAAGTATTTCCCTTCAAAAAAGTGAACTTCATAGCGGGTTCAGGGTTTTGCAAATGATCCCTCAAGTTCCAGTCTTGATGTTGTATAATGTACTTTAATACTCCTTCATGCTGACTTTCTGCTTACTTAATAGAAAGCTATTTAGCTTTTGGAACTTCACAGATTTTGGCACACTAAAAGAAACCAACCTGCTTTATTAAATTCATGATTGAAGGAAATCACTGTAAGCCTAATAAGATTTATGTGTTTCCATTCAATGTCAGCAGGGATTCAGATTAAATCAAGGCTGAAGGTCTCAGCTGCATTTGAACCCTTGATCAAACTACTAATGCTTCACTTTGAAAAGTATGACAAGATCATTTAAACAGCCCTGTGCTTTTTGAGATGGCTCATATCAGTAAAGCAATTATTTTTGCCATCAAATTATGGATTTCTTATAGTCATATTAATAAAATGTGGTTTGTCAAGTTTTTCAGTAAGATGGTTTAATGCAAAGAATAATTTATTTAATTTCTTTTGTTTAACACAGTTATCTGTAATACAAGTTGTTTGACATTACTAAAAACATAATACCTGGTACTCATATAAAGTTGTCCTCAAAGCAGTTTACAAAAGAGGTCTGTGTGATTATTCTTCTCTATAGACATGGAATGCAATATCTTTAATGTTACAGTTATTGGATGACATCCCAGAGTTTCATCATCTGTGCTGTTCCAGAGTGACTAGGGATTCGTTACCTTTCAGTGTCTTGTCTCATAAATAGAACTAAAATACATCTGAAAAGAAGGAGTGATTTAACCTGCATTGAGTGTTTGGAAGACTTTTCTTGTACCATCTGAAGATTAAGTAGCATTAGTTGGTATACTTTCATGAGGGATGGTCCAAAGACTGCCCGTGAAGGTCTACAAACCGACTCAACCTCTTCACTTCTCCTTTCAAGGTGAGGCCAATGCCATATCAATACTTTTAGTACCTGTTGCTACCCATAGCATCCATGAGACTTATAGTCAAGGATGGATGCCTGAAATTTTCAAGGCCATCCACTGGATTTAGAAACATGTCTTGTATCATTTTAATGGAATGAAAGGTGTCTTCAGTCTATTCCAATTTGTGCAATTGGATTTTGGGCCACTAGTAGCCTGCTGAAGAAATCCAGGGACATGAAGTGAAATCTTGGGAATCTTATTTTCATGAGCTGCATGTCATGAAAATATTAAAATCAGTCAATCAAACTGTGGTTCTGACAAAGTACACACTTTGAAAGCCAAGATGATTAATATACCTTTTGCCTCAATGTCTGGGAGCTAAAAATTGTAGATAACGGATCCCTTTGTAACCAAGACAAAAGATAAGCCAAGCATTAAGGAAGATGGTGGATATGGAGGGTTATAAACTCACCTAGACTTTATCCAGACTAAGTTCCTTTCTAAACCATGCTTTTCTTCCTGCATGAGCTGAGTGATCTTTGCTGGCTTTGTAGTTTTGCCATGCTGTGCAGCTTGTTCGAAAAACTCATCAGCACTGCTGTAAAATGGATGCACAAACCAAACTTGGCTTTGGCAACAAGGTATTTCCTAGTCCTCATCAGGACTAAATGACAACCTGGGACACTGAAAGCTGTCAGTAAAGCAGTTTTTAGACATTTTATTACAGTTGAGACACCTTTCTGAAATTTTAGCCTGTATCCTGAACTGGACTTCATGCACAGGCATCAAGCACTTGTACTAGCAAACGGTCAAGGTCTAACCGTGTGGTGCTAGAATTTTTCTTCAGTGAAAAAGGTAATGGGAAATTGCTTCCTGGGTTCTCATCCAGAGCACACGGAACTCTGCCACTCTGCCAGGCAAGGTGGATGTGGTGGGTAGTGGAGGTCACGGATTGACACTTCACTGGCATAGATCACTTCACATGTGAAAGACTTAGGCCTACTAGATTAAGAGGCATCATCATTGGTAATGTCATGGAATTGCCTGAACGGTAATCACACTGCACCTCGATAGCCTGGGAGATAAGTATTTTCCCTTTGCTCTCAGCAAAGTGATAGCTGAGAACTCTCCTTATAATGTTTCGGGTCACTGAAAGCTATTTTCCCCTTAATGAACACCTAAAAAAAAAGTGATGAGCAGATGGACGAACTGGTTCTTCAACATATATCACTCAGGACTATGTAGTCAAGGATCCTCTAATGAAGGAAAATGTTGTGGGCTGATATAAACTGTCAGCCTCATCCTCTATTGCTACTTGCCAGTTTGCTGTAGCTGTATAATGTTATCAGTCCACTGTACTTCGAGAACGTTGATATATAGAGATAAGAATTTTCCATTGTTTATCCCAATCAGATAAAAGTAATGGCAGTCTTAAATAAAAGTCCCCCCTCTAATTTCAAACTCTATGGGTACACAGTTTTGTTTGACTAACGTGGGCTGTAAAAAATTGCAAATAATGCAATGACTGAACCAAGAAAACACAAACACATGACATAGTAGATGCAGTTGAGTGAGTAGTGACTGACCAATTGCAGCTCCCTGGCAATAAATTCTATATGGTTCAGGAGTCATAATTGCAAAAGTGTCCTAAAGTAAGCAAAAATGTCCTTTATGAAATGCAAGCATACACGAATGATTTATTCTAAATGTAGGAAGCAAGAAATTATATATGTGTATGTGTGTATATATATATATATATTAAAAAAAATGCTCAGCATGACTGAAAAAGTACCAAGGGTAAAGGGACATGTGTTGCAAGAAAACTCTCTCTTTTTTGTGAGTAAATCAATAGGGGAGCATTTTGCAAAGCCACCCAGTGAACTGACTGAGCTTTCCAACATTGCTGTAGGCTACTGACCACAAAACAAAATGCTTACGCATCTATTTTGTTACAGATCGTGAAACGTCGTATTTGCGTAGAATCTGTTTCATGATGGAGGCCTGGTAGAGGAATTTCACGTCTTCCTGCATGAATTTCCTATTCACATGAATGCCTTTTCTCGAGCGGTGCTCTTGGCTAAGGCTCTGCAGCACCTGGCCAAGCTGACACAAGTGAGATAAGACAACTTCTGAATGGCAGGTGTCAGCAGCGTGGGCAGCTGCGTGACGTGTGACTGACATGGAAGGAGCAGGCTGGCTGCCAGAACCTCTAAGCAGCGAGGTGCTTGAGATACGTGTGAAATGCTGAATTCGGTGCTTCGGTTACGGGGCTGCTCTGACCCGTTTTGCGTTCACATATGGAATGTGTCTGCAAGTACTCGAGACGGAGCTGGAGCAACGTGAGACCGAGAGGCACATATGCATCCGCAGCACTGAGCACCCTTAGACAACTTGAATGGACTCCAAAGTGAGAGGAACTCATGTCTGCTGTGATAAAAGTGCCAAATGGCTAAGGGCTAGGCGGGGAACTGGCAGTGCGGAGGCACAAGGTGGGCTCTGGCACACTCAGTGCCCACCATAACCTGAACGCTAACTTTTCTTTTCCATAAGCATGGGAACCCAGTGACTCCCGTGAATAAATAAAGAGGAACCAGAGTCTGTCAATGACAATCCTCTTTGTGTCTCTTCAGATTGGTACAGGCACTCAGGCTCAGCGGTCAGGAGTTTTTCAGATACTAACTGCTAATTTACAGAGCGATAGGAAACTGCTGCAACTGTCCAGTACATAGCACTGACACGGATTCTAACGCTGCCAGGCCTTAGCTTATCTCTGGGACTTGCAAGCTGCTGAGTGGCACACAGATTCCCAGGACGTGTAGGAGAACACATGCTGCACGCTCCCCTAGCATCTCTCTCCTCTGCTCTCCGCTCTCAGGGATTGGTGTTCTGCCTTCTGACTCCATCGGCATTTGAGGTTTTAATCTTTAACGTCTCTACATGTTGCTTTTTTGTGCATAGTACCAACAGTAATGGATGAAGTGTCTCTTTTTTAGTAAGTTACCATGTTTGTTTATGCAATATGATATCTATATGAGACTGCTCTGAATATTTGTTTTTTCTGCTGTGGAAGAACAAAGACCATTATTTACTGAAACATGTAGTTCACCAGTGTTAGTGGGATCCATAAATTAACAGTCTTATCCCTGACTTCAGAAAGCCTTATGCTTCCTTTCTTTTTACCCTAATGCAGAGTTAAGATACCTTCACACCTGTGCAAAAATCAAGAAGGGAATCCTTGCCTGGTAGCATTCACCTCCTTCCAGAGGCATTGCTGCATGGTCCGTTGTCCTGGTTTTGGCTGGAGTAGGGTTAATTTTCTTCCAAGTAGCTGGTATAGTGCTGTGTTTTGGATTTGGGATGAGAATAATGTTGATGACACACAAATGTTTTAGCTGTTGCTAAGCAGTGTTTATACCGAGTCAAGGACTTTTCAGCTTCTCGCACCACCCCACTAGCAAGTAGGCCGGGGGGGGGGGCGGCACAATAAGT
>NW_009631672.1:182333-202118 GCF_000690535.1 Cariama cristata | reverse complement strand
GTTGGGAGGGGACACAGCCAGGACAGCTGACCCCAATGACCAAAGGGATATCCCATACCGTATGATGTCATGTTCTGTATATAAACTAGAGGGAAAGCTGGCCAGGGACCACTGCTTGGGAACTGGCTGAGCATCAGTTGGCGGGTGGTGAGCAGTTGCATTTTGCATCACTTGTTTTGTATATTCTCATGATTTTCTTCTTCTTCTTCTTCTTCTTCTTTTCCATTCTGTCTCTGTCATATTAAACTGTCTTTATCTCAACCCGTGAATTTTACTTTTTTGTTTTCCCCAAGTCTCTCCCCGATCCCACGAAGACAGAAGGGGAATGAAAGAGCGACTGTGTGGTGTTTAGCTGCCTGCTGGGTTAAACCACAACATCCTTGTTGGGCAGCTATTCCAGGTTAGCATGGGGATGCTTGTACAAATGCCACTCATATTGTACCTATAGGTGGCTGGCTGCTCTTTGCCGTCCAACATTTCTGAAAGCATTGCGTTTATTCTAGCAACAGAAAATTGCTTTGCAATTGGCCTGTTATTACACTTCATCTGTTGGAATAAGCATGCAGGTGGAGATGCTGCAGCTCTTCTCTGGGCTAAAAGTAGGGTGAGAGGGTAAGTGGAGGGACAGAAAATGCTATTGTTTTTAGAGTGTTTGCAAAAATTAGGAAAAAAGAGCCATATGCTCAGATAAAAGTTGAAATCTCATTAAGTCAAACCAGCATGACAATGAGGACGTTGTAACCCCATCACCTACATCTTTCATACAAAGTGAGCCAATGATACATTAAAGATAGAAAAAATGCTATACTATACTTGCTTAATCACTCCTTCCTGCAGCTCTGAACACAAACAAAACCTGTTAACATTCAAAGCAATTCTTTCCTGTCAAATGCTGTCTGAAGGAGTTCCTGCAGAGAAGCTTTCTTTTCCTATGGAAAGGTTTGGGAATGTTACTGGCTACTTGGATACAAGGCTAAGGCTCCTTAGTGACTGTAAATCATCTTGTCCCATCTTGTTAATGTCAGTAAGGCTATGCTAAAGTACTCAAACCTGCCAACAGCACCTGGTTAAGTACATATGTTTAACCTGCTGGAGTTACTCAGAAGTAATTAAAACAGCAACCACTCCATTAGATGTGAAAGTGTTACCCAGTTCAAGTCCATCTCTCACTTCAACATCAGGGGCACTAGGGTCCATGGGAGTGCTTTCCCAACATCCCCCTCCCACTAAAACCTCTGATGGAAATATGAAGGTGGAGGACTATGGATACCAACGACATACTCTAGGAGCAATTGAAGAAGGAAGCTAAAGACTTGCTGAGACCTTGTCCTGCTCTGCTCTGTGCTGAATGATGCTGTGATCCAAACTTCCCCCTCTATTGCTTTCACAGCCCTTACCTCACTTCTCCCTTCTTGATCTGCCATATCTCCTTGGTCTCTTTCCTTCAGTTCTTGAACATATTTTCTCTTTGTTTGTCATTACCACAAAAAAACCCCAACAAAAAACCCAGGAAGAAAAACCACCCGGTGTTTGCTACCACTGCTAACTCTGCTTACATACTGCACGCTTTTCCTCTCTTTTGTATTCTCTACTTCGACTGTAAACTCTGAGCACTGTTTTTAGCTAAGCGCTGTACAAATATTGGAGGCTCAATCTGAGTTTTACCATAATAAGAAAAGCATTTCAGTTTGGTGCAGGATCATAAAAATGTGCCTGTTCTTAATGAGAGATTGTCTTTCCTAGCTCCTACCAACAGAAACAAAGCAAAAGAAGATCAGGATTTTCATTATGAACAAAACTTGAGTGCAATCCTGCTATTTCCTTGCCTTCCGCAGCCTACCAGCCACTTCTTTTCCTTACAAAATGTACCTGTTTAACAAGAGCTAAAATATTATCATGAAACTGAGCAAACAGAGTTATTCTAATGTGGCAAGCTGTGCCCTTGCAGGACTGGTAGCATGAATGATATCAGAAACATATCGAGCAATTAGATTAATGTTTAAGATAACATATTACATTAAGGAATAGTTAAAAAACATAATCCTGCAAAATTACAAAGTAACTTCCTGGAGATAAGGCAGTTCATTTTTCTGGTTTATGTTTTGTTTCTTTCTTGCTAGCATCCACTTTTCTATCTTTATACGGGACACTATTTCAGTAATATCAACTTTTGTTGGGGTTTGATATGAGTGGTGAGATGTCAGAGAAGATTTTGATTGCTTGGTGGCAAAGTTTCTTGTTTATGCCAGCAGTTGCACTGCTGTTCTCCGGACTGCAAATTGTTTGTGGAAAGCTTTGGCCTGGGCAATATCAAAAAAAAAAAAACAAAAAAAAAATTTAGAAATGCTAGTGTAGTCACTTACATGGAAAGGGAATGTAAGTGTGGATGATTTTTTTCGACTGAAATCAATGTAACTCTGCTATCTTTCTTTATTAGATGGAGATATGAGACATCTCACCTAACTGTAAACACTCACACTGTAGATATCTCCTTTGGGCAAGTCACACTGCTCCTTTTATAGTCAATGAAAAGAACAGCCCTATTTTACTTATTTCCTTTCAGATTAGTTAGATTACACTGTGTAAGTGCCTGTTTCTCCCTGTTTACTCTAAAGGCCATGTAGACTACAAACTCAGATGTGGATGTTTACAGTATACATATTTGCGTTCGGTCAACTGAGTCCTTTCCCTGGTGTTGGGTCTGTAAGGAGTGAAGAAAATGCATCTTCTGAAAGGCTTCACCCAACATGCATCCATTGCTCCTTCTGTGCATCCCAGGCTTGATCACAGCCGGGTCATGGCTTCTGAGTTTGAGGCAAAATTGAAAACTGTTGTGAATCACAGAACCACAGAACAGTGGGGGTTGGCAGGGCCCTCTGGAGATGACCCAGTCCAACCCCCTGCCAAAGCAGGGTCACCTACAGCAGTTGCACAGGATCGTGTCCAGGTGGGGTTTGAATATCTCCAGAGAAGGAGACTCCACAGCCTCTCTGGGCAGCCTGTGCCAGGGCTCTGCCATCCTCAAAGTACAGAAGCTCTTCCTCACGTTAACATGGAACTTCCCGTTTCAGTTTGTGCCCGTTGCCCCTTAGCCTGTCGCTGGGCACCACTGAAAAGAGTCTGGCCCCATCTTCTTGACACAATATTCATAAGTTTTGATGAGATCCCCCGTCAGTCTCCTCTTCTCCAGGCTGAACAGACCCAGCTCTCTCAACCTTTCCTCATAAGGGAGACCGATGCTCCAATCCCCTCATCATCTTTGTCTCCCTCCGCTGGACTCTCTCCAGTAGTTCCTTGTCTTTCTTGAACTGGAGATCCCAAAACTGGACACAGCACTCCAGAAGTGGCCTCACCAGGGAAGGGCAGAGGGGGAAGAAGGCCTCCCTCGACCTGCTGACCACACTCTTCCTCATGCACCCCAAGATACCATTGGCCTTCTTGTACACAAGGGCACATTGCTGGCTCATGGCCAACTTGTTGTCCCCAGCACTCCCAGGTCCTGAATGGGAAGGATAGTCAGACCAGGGTCTGCAGCACAAGAAGGAGCAGGGCAAGGATGGAAAATCTAGAGGGCTGGACTTAATGGTCCCACCATCTCATCCCTCTGCTGTGGTTACCACACCGCATACTCTGACGGGGCAGCCTGATCTCCAGCCCTCTGGCATAGGGAAGCGATGCTCTGAGCCCATGGCCTTGCTGACACCTCTGCTGATTGCTGCTTCTGGTGTCTCTGACATGAGCTAGCTTTGGCCTGAGAAGAAAAAGAGATGTGCTTCCAGAACCAGGTGTTCTCAGGGATAAGTCCTCTTTCCTCGTTCACCTGTCCAGCTGCGCTTTTCATTTACCACTCATTTGGAAGGCTGAGGTAAGTGATAATTGGTACAAGATAGTACAGGCAGGTGTCTGCCTCCCTTAGTAATGAAGGGGATGAAATATTGTGAAGGAATTTGCTTCCTTTCAGCAAATTCTTAATTCTTAATTCTATTTACAGCCCTTCCTGTCATTTAAATAACGAATCTCAGGAGGTGGGATATGGCTGGGGGACTATGGGAAGAGTTAATTCCTGACTGTCACTTGCTCCTTGTGAAGAGTAAACCCTTCAAGGTTGTCTGTCTCTCTCTCAAAGATGCCTGAACCTAATATAATGATGAATATTAAGGGTTATATCATTTTTTTTGAGGTGTTGGTAGGCCACACAAAAACAATGCAGGAGAGGAGTTATTACTATTTTGTATGTCTGTGACACAAAAACCACTATGGTAATTTTGGCGAGAATGAAATGATGGGTCAAATTCGTAGTATAGTCTCAGAGGAGATGGAAAAGCCCAAAATATTTGTTTTAGTACTTAAAGAATTATATACACCATCTTTCTAGTCTGAAGAGGTTTTTTTTTATTTTGCAATTAATTGATTTTAAAGATTTTTTTTTCAAAGAAAAGAGATTCTCCAAGCAAAAACAAAACCAACATACTTGGTTTCTGTATCAACCTGAACCAAGCCTGAACCAATCTTTTTCACCAAACCTAAAAGGCCATTATTCATAAAATTATACTTAAAAAAACTGGAGACAGATGAGAAAAACACTTTTTTCCCCAGGCTCCTTGGAGACCAGTGAAGCTGCTGGTAGCTTGCTTTAACGCAGAGCTGGAAAAGGGCTCTATCTACCCACACAGTATAGCTGGATTTATCCAAACGTATTCCTATTGCTTTGCATGGGATACAATTAACTATTTTGCACCTGCCGTGTTCTGTGGCATACCATCACATCACATTAGCCTTGTGTTTGACATCGGACTAATGCAATGTGATATTTCAGGAGTTTTACCGTAGCTGTTTTAATTAGACAAGATACTTTATTCACTTAGTGAATGTTTGCATTGAGTTGCCTGTAAAAGACCACAAAGTACAAACAACTAAATGCTCCCAACTAAAAGTCAGATGGGGTATCCTGCACTCTACTGATTAATTACATAATATTTAGATCATTTAGCTCATCTGTTGAATGCATATCACATAGTTAACGAAAGATTTCAAAGCTCCGGGGAGACTTAAGAAATGAATCATCCTGTACAGTACACAGTCTTTATTACTCACTGCAGAAATGCAGCATCCCTAGGTACCAAGTTTGGAGCGGGAGAGGTGCAAACGGCAGGGTTACCCTGCCAAACTCTGCGTGCTGTCTATTTTCTACCTACTTGGGGAATCACACACAGCAAGGTGAATAGATATTGTGGTTTCTTCTCAGTGGGGCAGAGACAGATCGCCGAGGTACTGATGAGGAAGGGGATTCATCAGTATTGTTCTCTTCTCTAGAGTGCTGCAGCCCCTGTGAACTGGGCTCTCCCCTTCCTTTGCTGCTCTGGGTAAAATTTTAAGGAGGTAAAGGAATAGTAATGCTTGCTCAAGCAGAAGAAAGTCTAGGAGGTGCTAGAGACTGCGCACACCTGGGTTTTGTGTTTTGTTTTTTTTTTCTTCCCACATGCAGTGATGTATAATGATTAGCTAACAAAGGCTGAAAAGTCAACATTATCATCACCACCTATTGTCATGGCTTGAGTAGCTCATTCCATTTTCAGGGTGGTTTTTTTCAGCCTATTAACAGCAATTGAAGGTATCAGTTGACTTCTAAAATGACCAGGACAATTGTGGTTTTTTTTTTTTTTTTTTTTTTTTTTAAATAATTGGGGCTGGAGGTTTATTGAGTTTCTCTGGGATGGTGGAGGAGAAAAGGTTGTTTGTATTTTTTTAAGGAGAAGATCTGGGAACATGAAATGGAAGCTTCACTGAACTCCAGCTCATTGATGTTCTGTGATCTGGCTCATTAGGTCTGGGATGGAAGCCTTACCCTTGTAGCAAAATTCTTTATGATGACTCAGTAGATGAAAAGGTGAAAAGCAAATTAGAAATGGTAAAGAAGAAAGGCAGATAGGCTGAAAAGGCAAAAATGAGTTCTATTTAGTTATTATGATTGAGCTGATGCAGCAACTCCTCACTCACTGATTGCCCATGGAAAGAAATGACATGAAGGGTGTGACATGCTATGACAAACCAGTAAAAAATAGTAGAAACTCTCCTCTGGGATGCAGCCAGGAGACTCCAGAGCGACATTCCTCTCCACATCTCTCTCTCATCACTTCTGCAGCCTTATCAGTGCTCAGGAGCATTGGGGGTCATCCTGCCCTCGGATCCCTTGGTGGGAGGAATTGTGAGTGCTCTCCCTATCTGAGTCGACCCAAGTCAGCTGGGATAGCTAATACCTATCTGCTCCTGGTTTTTAACACTGACTCTGGCTGAAGCAGATTAAGGACCATTTGTGCTATCTTTCTGTCCACTAACCCTCCAAGGGCGGGTGGGAACAAACATCTGAGCTGGGAGTGACAGTGTCTTATCTGCTCCAGCCACTTACTGAGTGAATATCTGTTTGGGGTCTGGGGGGTACATAGCAAAAAGCAGCATACATCTCCTCCCCTTGTTTAAAAAATTCCTGTATGTGATCAGGACCTGAGTTTTATATCTCATCTGGAAGATAACACCTCCAGGAGAGCATCTTGGGAGAGCAATTTAGTACTGAGTCAGAGGGAAGAGAATGAGTCACTGCAGCGCGCAGATTTTTCTTGGAAGTTTCTCACTAAAGCATTGACCCAGCCTGACACTGTTTAGTAGATGACATCAGAAAGACTAGAGTTTATGCTAAATTCAAAGTGGATAAAAGCTAAGATCCCAGGAAACTGATTTGAAAAGAGTGGTTCATTTTTTTGTGGGGCAGATAAAAAGTACTTAATTGGGGTACGTTCATCAGGAACTTAACTGTGAAGCCAAAGTAAACAACAAAAAAGAAATCAGAAAGGAAGACTGTCTAACCAGAAATCTTGAGCTGTTAAGTAGGATACAGCATGTGTCACATTACAGACTGTTCCTTCCTCTAGCAATGGCACACAAAGTAAACTCGTTATAATTGAATTGTATTTGGCTAGAAAAAGTGCTGGTCTTTTTTACTTTTTTTAAATTTTTTTTTAATCTTACTATGCAGCTACCTGATTTTTGCAGTAAAGCTGCCTGCAATCCTGTGAAGGATCCCCTCGTCAACAGCAAGGCATCAATGGCAGTGCCAGGTTGTCACTGTGGAGTGGTGCTTTGGTGATTATCAGTGAATTGACAATGATTAGTGACTCACTGTTGCTCATTCTTAATCCAGCCCACTCCACCACTGGGTTGTACTGCCTTGTGGGAAGCAAATCTAAGCACATGCACAGGAAGAAGCCTCAGTGTTATTTTGCTGGCGGTCTTCCAGAAACCTCCTTTGCACTATAACTGCTTGTCTGCTACCCACCGAGTTTGCCATCTGGCTAAAAATTTTCTTCCAGCCCTATGGGGACTTCAGAGGGTATACGTTCTACATTAATGCCAAATGGTGAAAAAGATAAAAATTGTTTAAGCCAGTGATGTATGAGACCTGCATGTATGTGACAGAACGCTAGCGCATATGTGAATGAAAAATGGACCTGCTGGCAAAAATCACGGCGGTATCCTGAGGAATTTCCCTGTGTTGAAGAGATCAGCTCCCGTGGACTGGAGTGTTGCCTACATCGACATTCTTAAGAAGGGACCCAAAACCTGAAAGGTTTATGTAAGCTTCTTTTCTGCTACTGCAAGCTTGAAGCCACAGGACACTCAGACAACTGTAGATCTGTAAAAGCCGTGTTTGCTGTGCCTTGCCCTCTGCACGCTACTCCGAGACTGTTCAAAATGCAGAGCGGGTTGAAGAGTGGTGTGGTCCCTGCCTGGCCCACGTGCCTTGGCTCACCCCAGTTAGATATAGCAGAACTTAAACATCCTGGAGGCCAGAAGTCCCCTCACCGGGTACCACAGTCACATGAGATGAAGAAAGGAGGAGAGTAGAGGGACAGGTCAGAAACCAAGGGGAGTTCAGATGCAGTAGCAGAATTTTTGATAACCTGAGCTGGTGAAGCTGGAAATGAACCTGTCAGTGGAAGTATCTGAGACTCACTGTGGCTGTCTCCGTTCTCTTAAAATGCTATAAAATCTGTCCCTTTCCTACCATCCCCTTCTGCCTCTGTCGTACCATCATATTTCCCCCATGAAGCTGGCCAATAAAACCTGAGCTTCCTCTAGGTTTAAGCACTCCGGGTGCAAGCAAGAGGAAGCCCAACACATTTTCAACAGTCTGTTCTTTAGAAGCTGGAGGGAAGCAATAGAGGCCTATACAAATCACAGTCTTTCTAGCGTCACCCTCATATTTGAAGCAATAATTCTCAGAAACCAAACTAAAGGCAAAAACCTGCTCACTAGCTATATGCTCAACTGCATTGCTCCTGGAAAGGAAGAACATTTCTGATATTTGAATGAATTTATAAAGCAAGGCAAAATGCTCTACCATCACTTCGAGAAAAAGAGCTAGGTCTGCTAGGGTCTCTAGTCTCTGACTTTGCTTTTTATGCCAAACATATTTTGTCACATTTGCTCTTATTGCTTTGAGCTGTTTCTGGCAAACCGAGCAAGTTCTGCTTACTGCAGCTATACATCTTGAACAAACATGAAGTTGTTTGTACGTAATGTTTTGACGGAGGGAATGAAAGCTGGTATTTCAAGGCACATTTCAAGTGTTTGCATCCAGAGTTCTTGGCATACTGGTGCACTCTGCAAAAAGAAAAAAAATCGTTCTGCCTCAATAACACAGAAAACCTCAACTATATTTAATAAGTGGTCACGGGTAAGGTGGCATCCACACTCTCTTTCCAGGTGTCCAGGCATGTACTAAACTGGGCAGCATGTCCCCTTTACAGTGCAAGGCATCTATGCCTGAGGGAGGCCACGCTTGCTAGGCTGAGAAGCAAATCTGTTATTGTAAAGAAGAAAGGATACCTCCCCAAAGACTTTTGGACATCTCTCTGGTGTCTTTATTTAGATTTTGACTTTCTGTGGTTATCACTAGAGTTAGAAGTGATCCCCTTACCCTCTGTCCCTTCTCTTGCTGAAGTTCCTTGCCTACATGTCTTGTAGGCAAAAGGCAACTGGGGTCTGTTCTTTTTTATGCACACTAATTTCTCAAACCTTCATACTTCTGTTTCAGGAGAGAACTGGACTGTTTGAATGTCTTACCAACTGAGGCATGAGATAACATGGGACTGGGTTATATGACTTGTGGTGTACTTGGCCTCTTTGGGCTATGTGGCATGGGATGTGACTCCAGGGACTATCCCTAGTGTATGGGTGCCTTTCTGGTTAACCTATCCTGGGGCTATTGCATAGTGTTGTGGTCTTCTGCTCAGTGACACCAGGAGCTGGTCAACAAGCCACAAGCTAGGCTGATCAGCAGTGGCACAGAGCGCTGGAGTGGGATGGAGACCTTGGTTTTGTGCTGCCTAAATGGGATAGAGCAGATCATGTTGCTAGGCAGGAGTCAGTCGCAAAACTTGCACATTGTGTGATGTGTGACAGACCTACCGACGGCTGTCACCGCTCACCATCAGTACCTGCGCTGTGGTTCTTCATTGGCAGCTGCAGTGACTTCAAAACCTCAGGCTCCTGCTTTTGACATCACTTTCAGGTCACTGGTTCCTAGCACCAGGCTGCACCAACAAGCGTCCCAAGGATGTGTCTTGTGTCTGCGCTCCTCACACTTGTTAGGGCAGGCTCTCCTGCTGCTGCAGTTGAAACCAAGGGACAAAACGCCCATTGAAGCTAATGAGAACATGGGTGAGCCCACTTCCCATATGGTGCCTGTCAACCACGTGCTTAAGAAACATCTGATATATTTTTATTCTGATCATGTGTTTCATATAAAGATTAATCTTGTAAGTCCTGAGACTGTAGACTTTAAGAAATTCCCAAGTTTTACATAAATATCCAGCTTTGTTCTTTTGTGAGAACCACATGCCAGCATGAGAACTCATATGATTTTGGGTGCAACTTGGAGAAGCCATCTGCTTAAGGCACGCTTATAGCACTCCGTGGCAAACCCTGTGACTCCTGTCAGTGCAGTATTTGTTTACACAAACCTAAAGTGACAGATCACTTTGAATTTCTGATGAATAATCAAGAAATATTAAGATTGACCCTTATAATTTTTGCATTTCTGTGGCTTTTGTATGGCTTTAGGATATCTGCCACCACGACAGCTTAGTCATCGTGAAGCTGTAATGCTATCACTTTTGTTGTAAAATAAATTTACACTTCTTGTTTGAAACATAAACAGAAAAACTTTTATACAAGACTTCAGTTGAGAGCGTTACCTTTGCAATTAAAATACTTCCTGTAATAAAGCTGCTATAACGTAAAATCATTGGAATGATATTAGATCCTGGTATCCTCCACTGATTAATATCTTGTTAGGTGGTTCATTTTAATTTAAATAGGTCCCTGAACTTCAGGTAGAGGACCAAAATTTTAATATGACATTACAGTGGACAGGATTTATCTGGTATGAAAAAAGCTTACTGTTTTATGTCACCTTGACTTTGAGCAAATGTATCATATTATAACTGAAATTGTTCAGAGTACAATGGAGCATAAAAGAAAAACGATTCTGAACAAGGCACAGGCACAAGTTGACTTTCATGCTTCCTAAGGACAGAGGCTCAAGGAAAGTGTGGAACCTTTTTTGGTTTCCTTTTACTCTCTGGAGTTGTTTGGGGAGTCCTCCAAGACTCATGGATTGAACTTGAGTGGACTGAACATAAATAGCATACAGCTCAGGAAAGCTGCAAAAACCAAAGATAACTTCCCCAAACTTATTTCTATTGTAGTAAATTGCACACAGTGTCACCAAAAGAGGCCATCTTGTGTTTTCTTATGCTAACAGTAGCAATCAGGAAAATTTTTCTTGTTTTACTGTTTCATAGTTGCTATACTTCCTGTATCAATCCCATTTTGCGTATTAGTTGGTGAGCAATAAAGGGCTGATATAGGAAAGCAATAGAACTGTACAGCAGCTTCATTATTTATAGGAAACTAAAGTGAATTTCATATAATTTATTCCATTCAGGATAAAAAATAGTATGTATCTCAAATGGATAAGAACCTGTCTTGAATGGACAAAAATCTTCATTTACTTCCACTGCACCCACAGTGATTTCCCACTCTGCTGCCTAAAGCTCATTCTTCACAGTTAATAATAAACATCATTGACTAAATGATGACTGCAGTTCCTCTGCTAAAATCACAAACGATCGCTTATGTTCCAGCCAGTGCTGTTCTTCCTTCAGTGCATTCATTCACAGCACACTCTGCATTACCAAAACCTCTCCTTGATCACCGGCTTCAGGCACCGCCAAGCTCACTTAAAGTAAACATTTTGCAAATAGTTGTGAAACACCTAATAAACCTGTGTGTTCTCCTTGTGCCTCAGTTAGTCACTGCCTATTTAGCATAAGGGAAAAAAAGAAGGACTTTGACCTCTAGAATAGAATTTCAGGGATGATCTCATCCAGAACGTCTGAAAAATGTGTCACCTCAAGCCACTAACCAATTTAACCTTTACTGTGTTTCGTACTTGACAAGGAAAACAATTCCCTCTAACTGTACCGGAGGGTACTGGAGAGGCACTGATATCATTTACAGCGTATTCTGGCAGATAAGGTTTCATTTTCATCTTTGGTATGCATTAAGTCTTTGGCATGCATTAAGTCTAATGGCACTGTATAAAAATGGTGATCTCTTCTGCATTAATTTCCAAAATGCTAATTTGGTAATGCAAAAGGTGAGTGGTGGTGAACTTCTGAACGTGGTTTATTTGTCTACTGTTAGTTTAAAAAATGTTGACTTGACTTCTTAAAAAATAACTGGCTGAGTTAAGTCTTGGGGTATTAACTAAAATAGTTGTTAGTAATCTGAGAAAGTCTAAAGGTTGTTTGAAAGACTTGCGCGTTTTTTTTTTCAAAATGGAATGGAACAAACTCTTCATGTGCTGCATGTTAGTCCTCCAAATAGTACAAAAGTCTGTAAATCCTGAAATACTCTTTGAAACTTTTCTCAGGGCTATGGTTACAAAGCACTCATTTTAAAAGTTAATGTTAATCAAGACTTAGTTTTGAGTGAGAGAAGAACGTGCCTGAATAACTACTCAGTAGATCTCCCTCATCTAGATAGCTTGTGTCCTCCTTCCATTCCACTGAAAATAAATCCCCTCCTGGATTATTTTCTACGTTCTTGTGGTCTAACTATAGTTTACTGTAGAGGCCATTAGCTTTCCATGGTAAATACAATAGGAAAATGTTTCAGTTCCAAGTTTATTTATCTTCCTGGCGGTGCCAGGTACCCACCAGCCATGTAGCATAAGACAACGGCAGTCGCTGGAGCAAGCCGCACGCTGACTCGTGATGCTTTGAGGACAGCCCTGCAAGGCCCTGCCTACCTGCTGGGATTGAGTCTGCGCGCCTGAAATGCTGCACGTTATGCATCTGTCTCAAGTAACTTATTAATGAAGGCTGAAATAATTAATGATGAGTGTAACAGAAGCACAGTGTAGGTACGGAGGTTAACAGGTTTTATCTTATTTCTCACCATATGTTATCTGTGCAACTCTGATATTAATTGAGTAAACTGCCAAATCGAGAATTGGGGAAGTACAACCTGCAATATTCCAATTACATTTTTGGCAATGTGGAAGATGTGTGGTAAATCATCAATCAGATTACTGAAGTGAGAGTGGTGCAGGTAACACCAGAAGGTCCATTCCCTGGGAATAATTGTATCTTTAGGACTCCCTATTGTTAAATAGTGATATTGTCTAAAGGACAGCAAAATAATCTTGTTGGTTTAGTTCAGTCTGGATGTCGATGTCATTCTTGTCAAAATGAATGTGAAAAAATCCAATTGGGAGACAGATGTCAGCATGACTTCAGCTCCTGCTTAAGTCATGGTGGAAGGCACTTAGGATACCTCAGGAAATATTTAGCAACTCAGTGAATCAGGTTCAGAACCTGGAGAAAAGGGAATCATTCTCAACTCCACTTCTAAAAAAAATTGCAGAAAAACAAATCTTTCTTGTTATTAAAAACAAATTTCCCAAGAGCATCTGGACTTTCCAAATGTTTAGCATGTGGATGACTCACCAGCTTTATGCTAAGATATCGTGCTGTTATTTCAAAACCAAAATATCAGCTTTGACATTTTTATATGTTGCACAAAGATCCATAGTCTTTCTCATTATTATATATCATTTCAGCTTTAAAAAATCTAAAAAGAATCTTGGATTAAGCATGATGCTGGTGTTGAATCTAGGAAGGTCTTCTACAAAAAGATTTTTCTCTGACAAACTGTTTGGCAGAGGAATTGTATTTTTAAAAGCCTTTATTTTTCTTATTTGGCCAGACTGTCATATTAGCTGAATTGTACTTGTTGCAGAATTTGAAACAGGAAGAAAAAAGTTATCCTTTTTTCCAGCTAACTCGGGCCTTCGAATGGACCAAAAGCTGTCCTGACCTGGGCCAATTAAGACGGTCTTTCCAGGGCTCCTCTGCTCACTGGGTCTTGCTAAAAGACAATTCAAAATGTAGCTTTTCCACCACTTCTTGTCAAGAAGCCTTGACTGCTCAGAAACATCATTTTTAAAGGGGGTGGGAGGGAGGGAAGGATTTAAAATACCTTTATGTATATGCAGATTTCTTTGTTTTGAGAACTTTTACCAATATGAGTGGTTTAAAGGAGAACTGAGGCTTTGCTTTTTGGTGCTTGTATAAAAAGTAAAGTAAAATACCCTCCTTAAAGAATTTACATCTGCAAGATTTCATTTTGGCTTCTGTGACTACATCTAATTTTCATCCATAAGGAATTATATGTGCACAAGGAACATATACTTAAACCCTCAGTGTGGTCATGGAAGTTATTACTAGGAATAAAAAAACCTATGAGTCTTCTTGAATGGCCAGTACCAGGAGGAAGAAGATAATCTAAGCCAAGAAAGGAAAAGTGTGTTCCCTAGACATACCTGCTGCTTGTGACAAACAAATAAAGAACGAGCTTGTTATTTTTGTTGCAGTGCAGCATGGAGTTTCAGATAAAGAAAAATTTAACCCCCAGAGATTTCCAGATCTTCGGTACAGGTGATCTTTTGGTTGGTGTAATAGAAAAAGCAGGGCTGAAGTATCTTCTGTAACAGCATCTGGGGATCTTTTGCTTAACTCATTTTAGACTGACATCTAGATGATCTCAGGATCAAGAAGAAAATTAGTATATAAGGCTTCCCTATCTTCATGATTTAGTGCTAAGGTTGCATTATAAAATGTGTGAGTATCTACCAAGTCCAGAGAGAATGATTTTCAGTGTACGGAGACCTACATCGCAAATACAGGAATTGAGATCTCCGTGTATGTGCTAAATAAAATAAGAAGCTCTGAATTTGCCACGTACTATTTTTTATGCTAAATTGGAGTCTTTCTTTAGCCACATAGGTTCATTAATTTTACACTTCCCGGAGTTCTCTCCAAACAGAAGGAAGGCTACTTTTTACCTTAGCTGTATTTGTATCTAGTACAGATATCAAATGATTTCTATTTGTTTTAGTAAAAACCATGATTACAGTGGCATGACCCAAGAATATGGAGCCCGTCAAGCAGCTGCTATATTATATTTCTTGTCCCGTTCACAAAAGGCCTTGCTCTCACACACCTGAACACAGGTCTCTACAGGCCTGAATAAAACAGGTATAGGTAAGAGATGAGACCAACCTCTACTCTACTAAAAGGCTAAACCGTGGCAGTGTCCTGTCAAAGCAAGCTAGAACTTTTTAGCTACACTTTAATGTGATGGATGGACTGGACATGCAGTTATAATCATTGTAACCTCATAATCCCCCTGTGTGTGGTCATTGCTATTTTTCTATGGCTCTTTAAATAGGATAATTGAATAAGAGAGGGACAACAGTCCCTCTCCTGGGGAACAGACTGCATTTCTTGAGCCCTGAAAATCCCTTTGCCTTCCTTGCTCCTGTGCCTGCTATCCATTGCAGGCCATTAGGTATACAGTTCCCTCTCAGTAGCTAATGAGACTTAAATAAACGTACAGAGAGACGAACGTGGCCTCTACAGTTTAATAAATGATGCTGATTCTGGTCTTGATTACGCTGGTGTAAATCTGGAACACCACCACTGCTTACAGTTGAATTACTCTAGATTTATATCAGAGCTGAATTTAGCCCACAGATTTCAGTTTTTTAACCTGCTGGAATTTTATCACTGTTATTTAAGCCATTTTTAAAACCTAAATATAGAGATAGTTTAGCAGACCAAATTGCATACCTAATTTTTTTTCTGTATCTTTTTGCATACTGCAACTCTAGCTTTATTTTTATCTGTTTTTAAGCCTTACTTTTCCAATAGTCAAGGAGCTGATAACATTGTACCGATAACTGATAAGATAACATTACATATTATAATTAGAAGATCACTGCATCTTTTCTTAGAGAAAGCCATTTAAATCTGCCCTTGAGTTTTTGTACTTTTAGCTGCAAGTAACATGCAACCAAAGATTTTAAAATGTGGTTTGACATCTGGTTCATGATTAAAAAGAAGTAATTTGATGGATGGAAGAAACACAATGCATCTTAAACCAGTCAGAGGAACAAAGTCCTGTTTTGTTCTATAAAAGAAGTAGTGCCAGACATTCTATGAGCACATCACCAGTGTTATAATGAACACGTTGTTCAGAATCTGCCAGAAATCAAAGGTGAGTCAATGGAAAAAAGACATTAATAGGAGAGACGTAGCCAGTCAGCTCACAGGCAACATAAACCTTTGAGTCAAGCAGGTTTCTACCACAGTCTTCCTTTTAGGTCAAAATACTAGTAAATGACAACACTGTCTACAGAAATTGAGTAGCCTTTCTTTAGATTGTTCTTAGCTCTAACAGAATATGAGTACCGATAACTATATGCAGTATAATGAAGGAAATGTCTATGTGTGTTTCTACCACAGTCTTCCTTTTAGGTCAAAATACTAGTAAATGACAACACTGTCTACAGAAATTGAGTAGCCTTTCTTTAGATTGTTCTTAGCTCTAACAGAATATGAGTACCGATAACTATAATGAAGGAAATTTCTATGTGTTTTAATTCTAAGATGGAGATCCCAAACATGCATGAAATGTCATGATTTTAATCCTGTTTGAAGCTCTTTCAGCCCAGTAATGCTTCTGGAAAGTGTTAGAATTTGGTGAAAAAGGGGAATATGAATTGATGTAGCAAAGATATGAGGGAGCAGGAATCTTGGATTGCATGAGTCTTGAGAACAGAAAATGTGAAAGTATTCCAAGCTGACTCTAGGTTAAGTGCAATTGCCAATCTTGAAGCAATGATCTTCAGTAGTGCAGAGGACAGGAATCCATACATCTCATCATGGTTACCCATATCTTCTTGTTATAATAAGAAGAAAATATGTGTGGGAAGGGGGAGGGGGAAGAAGATATAAAAACCTGTGCAACAGAAGCCATTTAAAAGACAAGATTTGCCAACTATCGTTACCATAGTTACTGTGCATTATAATTATAGAAGAAAGATCTGTGGTGGTCTTATTTAACCATGTGTGGGACGTATTGGTGATTGGATGATGACCCCTGTGCTATGAAATAGAGACGAGATGTATCCTCTCTCAGCACATCAGACTCATAGAGATGAATTAACAAACACATTTAAAAAGTCAACCTGTCAGTGTAATAATGATGAATTATGTTTATTTCAAGACATCTGGTCACATTTCCTGGAGATGTGCAACTGAAAATTTCTTAAGAACAGGAAAAAAAGTTAGCTAAGTGCTTTGGTGTTAATTTTCAAACCCACTAAGTCGGGTTGTGTGTTCCAAGAGAGCTGTTACACACTCCTACTGAAGAATTAAAGTAATTCTTCTAGATTAGTCTAGATTAACTTTGAAGATTGAACAGGAGTCTGTTTGTTAAAATTATATATGTAAGCCTCCATGGTTCTTTGTTCTTCCTATTTGTAAACTGGTCATTCCCAAGACGTGCATGCTGTCTTCCTATAGCTCATCACTTTGGAGATTTTTTTGATTTACTTATCTTGGAGGAAAAAAAGAATTGAGGATTTGCAGAATAAACTTAACAGTGTAGGAGAGCACATATTCTCCAGCTGTTTTTTCTTGAAAATCATAATGGCCCAGGCCTGGTGTGGGGTTGGAAGACGCAGAAGTTCTGGCATTGCCATACCCTATTGCATTTAAATTCTCCTTTGGATTCTCGTGCCTTGTACAGCCCATGGACTACTTCTGCATCATTTGTCTTGCCACTGTTCTACCATTTATGCTGAGGACACTGATATACAGCACTGCACAAGGCAAAGATACATGTTAACTCATGTGCCTAGGAACTGTTACACAGAGAAACCCAAAGATGTAAACCTGTTGAAATTCCCCTTGTATGCCCTGGGAAGAATTTGTGGTATCAAGTCTTTAATCCTTCCCAACGGGTTAATTCCCCAAGTTGATCTTTTTTAAAATCCTTTTGGAAGCTTATTCCTACATACTATTATGAAAAACCTACAGCTGAGTAAAATACAAAACTGTACTTAGAAGAGAGCAGGACTGTTTTGTAGCCTGGTGGTTTTTGACTCACAACTACATCGGCCTCTTCACATGCTGTAGATACTGTGGTCAAACAACTGATCTTGCTATAAGCTGGCCAGTTTGGGACCTGCTAGGATCATCGTCACGGCAGCTCAAGCTAGCTGCCCTTGTATTTACCTACTTCTGAGTAATTACACGAGGTGTGTCTGCAAGGGTTGGAATGCATCCCTTCGGCTATAAACATAAACCACTCTGTGCCACGTTGTGACTCATGCCTAACTTTCTGTCAGTTTGGCATTTTCTGTGGCAACACCATTACTTTTTTATTAGATCTCCTTGTTTCCCACTTCTTCCTGAGAAAATTCAGCTTGAGTGTTCTCCTGTTTTTCCAGCCAGACTACTCATACTTCTATGACCCAAAGCACGGCATATCTGTGAAGCACGCAAATGCTACGGTCCTGTTTATTACAAAGAGAAGAGCTCCTTGGTTTACCTGAGGTTTTCGTAGGGCATGGATCACTAGCTGCTTCCTGCTTGGTTGGTTATCAGGCTCTCATCATGGCTGCAGAGGAGAAGTTACCACAACGTCAACAGTTCTGCCACCTCCCTGTTCTGAGTTCCTGTTTTATTGTGGTTTAATTCTAGCCTGCTTTCTGAATTTCATTTAGTTCTACATTAAAGATGCCATGAAACATAACTAATCCCTATATAAATAATCCCTATCCTGAAACATTTTTCTTTTTATTCCACTAAATTTTTACATGTCAGAAAAGGTCCAAAAAATACTTAATCCACTTGCACGTGTTATTTATTTTCTGCTCTGCCACTGACCCAGAGATATCAATTGTTCAGTCCTACTTGTAGGACAGATTTTTTAGTTAGTGTAAACTGGAGTAACTCGTGATTCTGCTGGGCTATGCCAGCCTACATATATCGATAATCTAACCCGTAATTTGCTTGTTTTCTACATACTGAACATGCACTCAGCTTACACCTGGAATGAAGGACGGAAGTGGGAAGGAAATAAAAAGAGTCTGGCATTTTTCTTACTGTGCAAAACAATTCTTATTCTACTCACATACTGATATGTCAAAGAAACCAGTAAATCTTAGGAGTATATTTCAGGTCAGCGTTTTAATCTTTTCCCTTTGTGATGAAGGGATTAATCATAAAGGTGCAATATGTTATGGCACTGAAAAAATATATTGATGGAAATTATTTTTATGGGGCTCACGTTGCCTCATTAGTCCCTGTAACATGATTAAAACAATTCAGAGAAGAAAACCATGGCAACCTCACTATACTTCCTGAATCCTATCCTTTCTTTACAGAGTGGCATTTATTGCCTGGAGAGGAGATTAACTAAGGACTGGGAAGACCCAAATATTCCATCCTTGCTGTATGACCATGGAGTCTGCAGAATCTCTAAAGCCACTTGATACTATTTCTGCAGTCTTCTGGGAAGCCTAACAGCCCCAAAATGCGAAAAAGTTCTGTTAGTTAATTTTCAGTGGGGGAGGCTGTAGCTTTTGACTGATGCCCCACATGCATGAATGACTAAATTTAAGCCTGTTAAGCCTTTTCTCTAGGTATCAGCCTTGATTGGATACAGAGGCTGGGGGAACATTCTCATTCTGAGTAGCCATCATTTTACACAATAGAAGTGGTAAGTATCACAGATTCTTCTGTGTTAAGAAAACAGTGTAAGGCTGTTAAGATGTAACTGCGAACTGTCTTCATTTTGAAGTGGATTTTCCTTTTTTATCCGTATCAGTAGTGCAGTAATGAACATGAATAATTAATTCTTGCTGCAAAGCCAGATGTTCCATTATTTCACAAGTAAATTGTTTGTTTATGCAAGTGAGATAACAGGCCCTTAAACTTATTTTGCACATATATACAGTGCCTAATATTAACGTACTAACATGGCTTAAACGTTGTGGTTGCAGCTATTTGGACCTGTGGAGGTATATGCACAAAGCAGCTTGCTGGCACAGTTCTGGTCCAGCAGCTCACACTGAAGAAACCAGGCTCACTGGGTTGTCTGATTTTAAGAATCAGAGCTTTTCTTTCTGTAAGAATCTTTTCGAAATGTGTGTTCAGGATTTAATCCAGCAATGCTGAAATGGGTAAGAAAAGCTTACTAGTTCATTGGTCCACTCTGTGGGAACTATTATGAAACAAGAATTTGCAAGACTAGAATCTTAAATTTGAAGCTTTTCTGTGGGGATGATAGCAGTATTCAGTTATCTAG
>NW_009631672.1:152350-182314 GCF_000690535.1 Cariama cristata | reverse complement strand
GCCAGTGTCAAACATCCAGCACCTGGAGTCTCAGTAAGATTTTTTTTTTTTCCCCCTACTTCTCTGTCTTCTATTTTACTCCTACATCTGCAGATTTGAATATTCAAGCACAAGCTGAGAGTGGGAGTACATTATTTTGGGCTACTGGTATTTAGTTTGAAATTGTCAATCAGCCTACAGTCAGTGTACAGTGAAGAATAAATACTGCCACAATCTGAAAAAAATCCACTCATTACTGTTGATATAAAATGAATTTACACTGAATAATCCTAAATTAAATGTTAAGAGTTCACAGATTGTGTATTAAATGTTGGTGCATGTTGACTTCCTCACAGGGTTCTGCAGTAGCATAAGCAGAAGTACACGTCGTACATAAGTAAAAATGACTTCCCATGAACTCATTTTTCCTATCGTTTCTCGAGGTCAGTAGCAATTTTCCTGCAGTGAATTCAAAAAAAATGCAATTTTCTTTTGTCTTCTCCATATCCTTCACACAACTGGATTTAGTCTTAACACTCCAAAGCTGCTACTTGACAGGAGCATCTACATGTGCTCAGTCTGCTATCAACTAAATAAACTCAAGCTTCAGAAACCGCTCAAAGAAAACAGGACAAATTCACACACATCCAGTAGCTCTGTGTCAGCATCACTTCTGGAAGAAATACACATGATATAAGAAAATGTATAGGATACGTGTAAATAAAATTTCAGAAAGTATTGGTGATAGGAAGATGCTTATGTTACCGAAAATCTCTTTTTTTTTTTTTGCAATTCTTCTTGGATTGTTGATGTTGCTGTTCAGTAATTTTCTGGTAGGCATTTGCCTAAGATTATAATTCAAGCATCTTCAACAAATGATTAACATATATTCCTTTGGTACATTTGTTAGTGATACGTGAAACAGAAGATTCTCATGCATGTGTTTGAATATGTGGTATTTCTCCCTTCAAAAAATCAGCTTAATTTTTACTTCTGTTGAGGAAGGTAGCCTTAACCCATTTTATTTACATATTAAAAATAATAAAACATCTTAATATCTCATGACCCCCAAAGTACTTTGTTCTGAAAATATAATTTGCTAGAATTTACTAAATTACATCTTGCAGTGTTAATAAAGCAAATCATTCCATTGTAATTACTAGAAGTCAGACAACGCTGTAACATCAATCTGAAAAGACCCTCAAGCAGGTCTTCTGAGGGCAATGAGTAGTTAATAACGCACAGTCTGATATGCACCATCCCTGTTGTGGAAGATAACATTGCCAAGTATGCAGTGAACTCTGTCAGAAGCAACCACTCCAAAAACCTAACAGAAGCCCTTGGCAGAAGAGAAGTCACTGCTAATGATAGAGGTAGAGCAGAACTGCCAATACAGGTATGACTGAGGGGTGGTCTCTGGATTGATGTGCCTCAGTGTGAAGCTGTGGAAGTTCTGCTTTCAGAGGTTGTTTCAGGAAGGTTAATTTCTTATGCAGATCCTTTTCTTGTTCCATTATTATTGGATACGTGCCCAAGTCAGGATTGTATCCAGGCAGGTTGAGCTCCTTGCACAACTACCTCTATGAATACATTTTAATAAGAAGAAATCTACTTATTTCTAGCTACTCAGATTCATGTTCTTGTCCTAGGATCCATAATCAAACCAGCTGAATAGCAAAATAGCTATATACTTACGTCAAGATTTTATTTTGATTTGTTTGTAGGATTTTAATTTTTAAGTAGGATTTTAATTTTTAAGTATTTCAGTATAATTTTAAATGGTGACAGAGAACCTTTGCATGGGCTTGATATTGATGTAGATACATGCTGTTTCTAGTCATGTAAGGTCAACTTTGGAAAGTAGTCATTGTATTTTCACTGAATGTCTATCTGGGCATCCAAAAGGAACCAATATAACTTGAACATTCAGAACTGCTTGATATCTGAATCTTCTGTTGGCCTTACTTCAATGCTCTGATGTGCATTAAAATCACAAGGCACTTTTAGCTCCAAACTACCATCAACTGAATTATGCATCAGCACAATCATGCTAAATCAACAGTACTCTGTTGATACAATTACAGGATCACCTTAAGTACTGAACAGAAGCACTTAATTTTCACTTATAGTTCTTGCAAATTTTTTTTCTTTTGTCTTCTGCAGAGTCTGGGGACTCTAAGCTACTCTGTTGGTTGTGAAACCGTTTTGAGCACTGCACCGCTTCTCAGTGCTGAGTCATAGGAAAGAAATAAATTGATACAATCTTTTTCAGATTTGCCTCTTGACAGTCATATACTTCGGGGAAGATGCAGGCTGTCCACATTTTTTGAAGTTTATCATTTTTATGTAGCTTTCTGTGCTTTGAAGGGAAGGGTCATTCCCATTTCCATCTGCATTTTAACATGATCTTCTCACTAAGATTACAATACTTTACTGTTAGGCTTTGACCTGGGACTGTGCTAAACAGCTATAAGTCTTGGTGTATATCTGGGAAACACATGGAACATTGTTCCATTGCAAACAAACCCTAACAGTGTGGCTTCACCATCACCGATATTGAAGAGATGGAAAACATCGCCCTTCCACATTCGCAAATGTAATCTTTTAGAAAGCAATGGGAACTGCCTGTACATATGGGAAGCAGAAATTCACCCTGAATTAAAATGAAAGTATAAAAAAATTCTGAGAACACAGGACTTACAGAAAATGTTTCTTTGCCTGCTGGCTCCAAAGCACCAGTTCAGGCAGAGGCCAGGAAAGCAGTGACTATTTGCTGTCACCGGTTGGTGGTCTGTGTGAAATGAGATAGTAAGTGCTGCCAGTTACATTTTCTGACTAATCCAGTGCCTGTTCAGCCACGGGAGTTGAAAGTGTGCCTGAAAAAATGAAATATTTCCCATGCTTAAAATCAAGCAGGTGGTTTAGTACCTTGATGAGTCAGGTGTCATAACAGAAAGCACTATAACTCTTAATGCTTGTTGGCATGCCTATAGGTAGGCTCAGCCAAGAGGACAAGAAAGGAACGGACTTCTCGGTGCAGGAAGCTTGTTGGCAGCATAATGTGGGAGCTTACCCTGTCACTGCCTAGGCTGTGCTGGAAGATTAATGGTTATTTTATTCTGACTGCCTTCAAGTAGGAAACTGTGCTACAGCCTCTTTAAGAATGGCTAAAAATTTGTGTGTGCATCTCTGGGTAAATGCACAGTTGTATACAACCTGCATACACGCACATGTGCACAACACGTACATCCAGACTCTCATAATGTAAAAGGCTCTGCTCCCGCAGGGATTCACATAAAACACCCACAGTTTCACCAGCCTTTCTCTGCACCTTACTGCTATCACCCCTCAATCAACTTTTTAACTTTTTTTGGAGTGAGTTTTTTATTGCGAAGTGAGTAAAAATAAGAAAGAGTGGCTAACAACACAGTAGGAACATTAAGAATTGTAAATGTTGTGTCTAATCAGATGTTTTTCTAGAGTTTCATCATTAAGAATTTTCTGCATGAGAGGATGGTGTGTGAAGAACATTTGAGGAATTACTATAGTTAAAAGGAATTGGAAAATATTTATTTTATGATTTCCAAGGACTGAGTTTTCAATAGCCGTTTTGTTTATATGTCTCAAAGTATGCACATAGACAGACAAGAGTTTAAAGTTCTTTCCCAAGGTCTTCAAACCCAGCAGTTTATTCCTCCTTTTGAAAGCAGAGGCCTAACTCACAGCTCAGAGAAAGGATGTAAACCTTAGTACTCTCTTGGAGAAATCAGTCATGGCAATTTTCTAGCCGAGCTGGTCAATCCCGCACACAAATAGAGAACGGGTCCCTGTGACACTTAGACATTGTCCCAGATTGTGCCCTAGCCAATGCTTCAGGGGCATCAGCAGGCACTGGATCAGCCACAACGTATATCCAAATGCCTGCAGCCAAATGAGTGGGCCAGAATGATCCTTTTGTGATTTTCTTCGCTCTCAACACATTTGAGGACTCCCGTGCTGGATTTTGATGTGAGCAGGCAACGCTTGCTCTATTTGCAGCGTGACTTTCTCCTGTCGCCCCACCACCTGTCACTGGTGGTTGGTTGGCTGCCAAAGGCTGCTCACCACAGCCCAGAGAAGTATAGTAAAAAAACTAGAGCTTCGCATTTGTAAGTGTGACTTCGCAGTAAGTATTGTCTCAAAAAATCACATTGCTCAGGGAGGGGCAACCACTGGGTTGTGCTGGGGAAATCCTTAAATGTTGTCTAACGGCCATAGAGATTGCAACTTCATAAGGGTAGTGAACTGTCTTAACGTATGTAATGTATACCTAAATCATACATAACAAGTCAAAAGTCCTAGTGTACCTATTTTACGTGTTTTATGTTAAAAAAAAAAAACACAACTTGGTCACTATACTGAATAAGCTGAAAAATTTGTCTTCTATGCAGTAAGCTAATATTTACGACCAGGGTTAGTATGTTGGGTGTTCAGCTGAGACACTCAAAGACTGTTTCACTGAAAACATGAATATGAAAAGTCTCCTCGCTGAAAATGCGACGGCTTTGAGGTGCTCCATATTAGGCAGCCAGAAACCTAGACACCCCAAGTAATGAGCTATTTGGTGGTTTGGGATTTTTTTTTTTTTCAAATGAGGCAAAGGGAGAAACAAGTTTGCAAACTAGACCATTGTTCTTTCAGCGGTTCATAAACCAATCCAAGATGTCCCTCTTGCTTCTGCTGTACCTGGGATCACCATACAGAACCACTAAGTGCATGGCCAAAGTGTAACAGAGGAAGGTGGTGAGTTCACTCCAAACTCTCGAGAATTTGAATCTGTCAAACTACTTTACCTTCCTCTTGGTGCTTTTATCTCCTCAATTGACCTTTTATGTTATTTTAAATTATTTTATAGCTATCTAAATTTAATTTCACAAACCTACAACAAACAAGACTGTAAGCAAAGAGAAACTCATATTTGTACTATTACACTAATAGGCTTAATAACAATAATCCACCAACATCTGCAATCGTAAAATAAAAACTTCATTATCATTTCAATACAGTTAATACAAATCCTCAGGTTCGCCAGTACACCAGCTGTGTCCTGGTGCTCAACAACACAAAACAGCAATTCATGCAAAATTACCAGTCTTTGTTACTGACTCTTTTCCCTGGCTCCAGTCCTTTTGTTCAGGTCTTTTGTTTCCTCTCACTGGAAGTCTTTTATTTCCTAGGAGAATACAAAAGATCATCCCCAAGGATGCCTTCAGTAGCCTTCTCACCTCCGATATCATGCCTTCAGCTCTTTATTCCTCACAGTTAAGAGCCTCAAGTGTTTGGTTAATGGTCTCTACTGATTTGGAAAATGTGCTTCTTTCTCCGGTGCTGCTGGCATCACTTGAGACATGCCCACAATGTTGTCTAGCACCTCTAACCTGCTTGGAAGCTTAAAGCATTAGGAAAAGGACTCATATAACAATAATATTTTCTGACATCTTTCCTTAAGGATTGTAAAACGCTCAGAAAAGCAAACCAACCAATATTTAATGCTTCTGTTTGAATTAGGATGATACTCATAGTGTTGGATGCTTTGTTGAGCTAGAAACTTGAGATCTTAACCAGGAGCAAGGCCTGAATGTGTTGGGCACTGTGCACACTTTTTCTAGGAAAAGCTCCTCAGAAGGCGTTTGCAACTTAAAGGCATAACAGAGGCAAGAGACTAAGAAGAGGAGATAGGTTCAGGATGAAATATTTCTTTCCTGGATTTGAGCCAGTAATTCAGAAATAGTCCCATTGCACTGGAGCTACTGGTTCAATCACTGACAGCAGCTTTCCAGCCTGCATTGTAAACATGCATTAGAGAGGTGACAACGATCAGAGAGTTCATGATGCTGAGATATCACTCATGTCCCTCCCAGGCAGCTTCTCTTCTCTGCCAAGAAGCCAGCCAGAGAAAAGACAGTTTATGTCTCAGACTCCTGGGCTACCCTTGCGTTTTCTCTCCATCTCACTCAGTTGACCATCTTGTCATTCCTGATGTGGGTACAGAAGAGCTTGGGTGTTTGCTGACTGAGATAATGGATATCTTCCCAGCAGTTCTTTTGGGAGGGGAGGGAGGGGAAAGGAAGTAAAAATTCGTCTGTCAGTTGGCTGCATGTTATTCCCCAAAGCCTATTGAGAATACAAAAAGAGGAATGAACATCTCAGATAATGCCCTATTATGTAGCAGACCACAGATCTCTCAAGCTGCCATTAAGATGAGATTCAGCACTGGTAGACAGCAAAATAGTCTAAAATAATTATCCATTATGAGAGGATTGGCACCTTTCCTGAAAGCATCCTGCACGGCACCTTGGTAGAAAGAGGGGACAAGCTGTCTTAGGTCAATGTGCTAGCCTCACGCTCTCTCTCTCCTTTTATATTGGGAACCTCCAGAGTTTCCATGTCCCCTGGTACTCTGGCAAATAGTGTCCAGGTGAACAAGTGGTACACGTCTTTTAAGAACACAGGTTTCCCAGGTGACAGGATATATGCCTTTTTACATTGATCATTTGGTTACTCACTAGTACAGAAAATAAAGACAGTCCAATGGTGTCTGGAGCACAAGAGTCTGTAAACAGTGAGGTTTTCTCCCTGGACAGGTGAAAAGGTTTGAGATGTAAACTATTTAAAGGTGTTTTAACCTCATTGGGAAGCTAACATCATCGTGTTTTGACATTGCTTTTAAAATAAGTATCAGAATTGTGTTTGGGCAAATAGCGTGCCTGTAAAATGGGCAAAACACTTGTGAGTTGAACTTACGAAGTGAGCAGAGCCAGACGCCATACTGCAGTCAGCCATTGCTCTTTTGGACAAGTCACTTCCTCGATGCTATCTCCTCCTCTTGTTCCCTATCTTGTTTATTTGCTTTGCAGACTCCTTACAGCAAGGTTCGTTAACTACCAAGAATCTGTACAATACCTAACATTTTCAGGCCTTACTCCTTACTCATTTTCAGGCTGTTTTCAGATCTTAAGTGACTTGTACGGAGCAGGTCCAAGGGGATACTCTGCACAATGCTTTTAGGGCCATGGAACCGACTCAGATGTGTCTGCACTGAAAACGTACTCCAGTCCGTATATCGCTGATACCCTGTAAAAGCCGAAAGAGTTATAAATTTGGCTTGTAAGGTCCAGCTTTGCAGCTACTGAGTTATTTTTGTTGCTGTGTATAGAGGATTTTTCACTTAAAGTTCCCATTTTCAAGCCTGTAATCATTTATAACAATGTCCAGGATTGTAAAACTTTAATTCTGGGACTTACTGCTAATATTTATAGTCAAAAAACAAAGTCCAGGAGGCGAGCAACCCCAAATCAGCTCTGAACTTGTTATGTGACAAATGTGGGATTTTTCATTTTGTGAAATGAAACTAAAAACTTGCCCTAACTAAAAACTTGTTCACATAAGCCGATTTTATTTCAGCAGTAATGAGTTTCAGAAATGAAAGATAGAAAAAATTTCTTTCCCTTTGATTCAAGATTGTCAGACCAAATCATTTGGTTAACAGCTTTCTGACTGTTCCATTCTGCTATCGTTGCTATGTCTAAAGGTCAATCTCTTTACCCCATAATACAGATTTTTTTTTGTTTGCATAGCTGATTCAATCTTTCCTTCCTGAGTCAGATGTAACAGTCTCCCTTTGACCTTCTCTGTAGGTGTTGTAGACAAAATTCTGCACAAGATGTTAAGAGGGAATATGCACAGATTTTCAATTTTGACTATGGATTCAAAAGAAGTAAGAGAGAAACAGTCCAGCATCAGCATAAGAATATGAAAACATCCCACAGGAGTGGGATGCTTTCCCAAGCTCTTTGGGAATAAGAACTCTTCTCTGAGGAATACAGTACAGCTACTAACTCATTGCTTAGGCAGAGATTAGCACTCTGAAGTACCATGTATTCGATAATCTTTATATAGACCAAAGAGACAGCTTGATGGACGACTTTTCTGATGTCAGCCTGTCACAATGACTCTCAACAAACTTGATATTTATCCTCTTTTTTCACAATTTCTCTTGAATAACAGTAATAAGACGGTAAGCAGAGTGTTTCCAGTCAATGGTGCGTTTCTTCCCTGGTGGAAATCACTTAGCCTTCATTTGTGTTTCCAGACTACTTCACTTGAAGAGCAAAACAATTCTTTAGATATACCACAGACATTCACTGTCCTGGCACTTCAGCAAATCACAGGCAGTCTCGAGTTTTTGACCGAATAAAATAATTTTCTGACAAATGGTGCTCATAATACAGGTGATGACCTCAAAATATGAACCTGATCCTGCCGTCCAAGGAGGGTGGGTAGTGCAGCGTAAGCCTGCCCACAACAAATAGCCTGTCTGTTCTTTTTCTGTCTGGTTGCCACTGCCGTTCTGTTATGAGAAACAGGATTTCAAGGTATTATTAACTTAGGACTCAGGACATCTGAATTCAATTCCTTGTGATACCAGTCATGTCTGCTGGGATACTGGGTCAGTCTAGATCCGACAAAGGACTTCAGTGCCCTGCAAGGCAACACCCAGGTGTACGGAGTGCAGAGTTTTGTGTTTAGTAGTAGTTAGGCTTCCAAGGTAGTGATCTGTTATAAACGAGATATAAAATAGCTTTCCTATTAAGCACAAAGACTGACACCTGAGTGCACTTTAGACCTTCAACACCTGAGGTGGTAGGTAAAAGCCTCCATTCATTCAACTAGTGCCCACCTCCCAGAGACAGGAAGGGGCAGAGATTCTTTCTTTTTGTTGTTTCTGTCTCCTACACAATACAAATGATAAATAAAACCATAATCTCCTCAGTGGCTGTCATCCTCTCCAAGTTCAGATTGTAGGACTGTATGACTGCAATTACTTAACTCCTGCAGAAAGTCTACCCTTTAACAGTGAAAATCTATCATAAAGTTTCTAGAAGACACTTTAATTCATCTCTTAAATTTTCCTCAGCTCTTTAGGTGAAATATCTGGGTGAATGTTGTCAGGGATTGTATATTATTGTGATTCCACTGCGTGCTTTACACTGACTGATGTGTACTGACAATCTGGATATGTGTATCTGTTCCTTCCCTTTGCTGCAGCGAGGCAAGCCTTTTCTTTGAGGTCATGGGCCCTGCAGAACGAAGCAAAAGCTTGAACCATCTCTGTCATAGCTCACTGTGTGCTTGCCAAAGCCTCCTGCTCAGTGTGAGACCATCCTGGTATGATTCCAGCAGAAAATCAGTGGCTACTCCCAACTTGCTACTACTTCATGGGGCTGTTGCAGGTTGTTCAGTTTGCAAATACATTTCAAAGGAGACAGCAATTTCATATTGTTATTGCAGCAGAGCAGCCCAAAAGGTTTTCCACAGCATTTCCCACCTTCTTCTGGATGCTGCTGAAGCTTCTTTGTCTTCCACTCTGACACTTCTCAAGGGTCCTCCCCACTCTTCTACCTGAGGGCAAAAGGGTAAAGAGTTTATCCCATGTCTGGTTTGAACAACCCGGACATTATCTACTTCACACAGATGTCAACAATCTTTTTTTTTTTTTTTATGACTATGCTTCTACAAGGAGCTTTCAGCGTTCAGAGGCATGGGCAAATCACAGTTCCACAGTGCATATAAACCCCAGCACAGCTGGATGTACAGTCTTCAACTTCCACATTTCTATAAGGGGCCAGTTCCTGGAACCACCTAATGGAGAGGACAACTTTGTCCCAGGAGTGTTCTTGCAATTAAAACCTGGTGATAGTGGGTTCCTGGACTAAATAAATGCAAAAGCGGTGGGTACTGAGTAGAAAAGCCACCCAGGGATTTAATCCAATAGAGCCGCTGGATGTGAGAGTCAACCACTTCTGATCAGTAACTCGGTGATCTGCTGTCTTGCACTTGAGTCATAAGGATCATCTAGAAAGGATAATGATTTTGTAAGCAATGTGATTTGTTGGAAAAAAGCTTGCTAACATCACTATGTGAAGGACCTCACTTAGACCTCCCTCCAGTCCGTTCAACATTCCTTGTTTTGAAATTGTCCTACATGAATGAACTAGTGGATTTTTATGCACATTTACACACAACTACCTGTACGTTAAAAGGTGCATAGAATACATTATTATTTTATCTCATTAGCTACAAGCAAGCTCTGATCTTACCGTTGGTCTGCACATATTTTATTCAAGTCTTGCTTGCTTAGACATGTAGCTTGATTTTTAATAAGCTTATCTATTCTATTTTCTGTTCCAACAAACACATGTGAATATAGACAAAGTCCAAAAAGAGGTTTCTCCACAGCTGAATAGAGAATTTTTCAGCCCGGATCTGCAAATGGTGGAAACTGCTACAATATGGAAAGGAAGGCCTTTTTTAAAGGGAGCTTGGGAGACCTTACATACCTGACACTGACAGGAGTAACTGCATGCCCTACACACATTAGCTTCTCTCCCATTTCTAGGTGGGCTACGACATTTCCTGGATAGCAGCTGTTCTGCAAAAATATGTTACCTTTTTTTCTGAAATCCTGCAAGGATATCAGATTTTTCCACAGCATTTCTGTGACTGAACTGTACATCAATGGTACTGACAAAAAGCAAGTGTTAAGCTGACAGTCCATTGGTATTTGTGTTAGGACTGGTTTGTGTTACATTGGACAAGGCCTGGTAGACATAGAAGAAAGACAGAACCCCCTTTCGAAAGAGCTTTGTCACAGAGCATGCAAATTAGCCTACTGTGATGTGATTATCCCTGTTCTAAGCAGCATTTAACAGGTACTTTGTGCACATGAGCATAATAAAAAACAGAAGTAAAGAGATTATATTAGCCATTCCATAGCACAGAGATTCGTTTTTTTCTGTCTCTTTTTGCTACCTTTAAGGAGTCCTTGTTCATGAATGTGGTTTGTGGGCAATAGGTAGTTTGATTGAAAAATAAATTGTATTGCATCTTGTTGTTGTTAACTTTTGTTCAGTCAGGTAGGACTTGAAAGACAGAGAGAGGAAAGATCCAGATTTTCCCTAGGTCCTGTTTATTGTCAGCTTTCCTCTTGGCTGTTCCCCAAGAGAGAGTCCAAGGTCTGGTGATTTCTTCAGACCCCTCCCTTTGTAAAAGTTCTGCCCACCAGGAGTAGAAAACACATTATTCTACTCAGTACCTACTCACAGTGAATGATCACAGGTCAATTTTTTTGTCAATATTTGTGGTAGCTGTTTGTAACAAACCTTGTCACCTGCAGAGCTTATGTAATGAATTAATTAAAAAGGAGGGAAGCATTCTCAGGAGGTATTCCCAACCAGAAAGGAATCCAACTTCGTCACTTTAATGCCTCAGCTCTGTTCTGTAGTTTTCACAACACAGTATCTACAAATTTGGGTTGTGTGCCCTTGGTCTTTCTAGCCACAACACTCAGATTTATGACAGCATAGATTTCCCATTGGAACAGACGGCACACTGCAGCAGAATTTATTAAAGCTGCATTTCCCAGACCCTTTTCTGCAGCACTTTTGCTCTTTCCCCTCCTTTTCCTAACGTGACAGGGCATCGTATGGCTCTGACACTGAAAATAGCATGAAGACATGTGTGGTTCCTTGCAAATCTGCTCTGCATAAATAATCGTTCAGATTACTGACCTGCTAAGGCTCCTAGCTGGCAATCACACAGCAAAGCCTGTAATTTCTCCCGTTTGGTGCTGCTCCACCACTCCCTTATCCCGACTCCTAAGCTGTCATATGTCTCTCGTGTCTGACATCAGAGAAGATAATCAGCTGTGGCTTAGGAACATTACCATTCTAGGTCTTAATGCGTAAGTATCTTGGGTTAGTAAGAAGATAGATATCAAAAAAAGGATGTGACTCGACAAAATAAGGCCAAATTACAAGTGTTTAGGTTTCCAGGAAGTGTTTTAATTTCAGTTTTTCCATAAATCAGGTTTGTAACAGATGGGTGAAATGTGGGTCAGATGCAGCAGGCATCTTAGTAGGCACTTGCTTTATGATTTCTTTGATCATTTCTGTGTCTCTTGTCAGATGATAAAAGAAGGTTTAAATCAGTACGTGCAGACCACTTCCAATAAGACAAGAAGTAAGGAGAGGGCAAACCTGCAATATGAAGAGCAAGATTCTGGCATTCACTTGTGCCTTGGGCCAGGTTCACCCTGGATGCACACCGGATAAAACCGTAGCGTTGCAGGCAGGCAGAATTTGCACCTCTGTTAATAAGTACTGTGACACATATGATACACAAGACCACACACTAAGCTGAAGCTCTTGCAATCCCAGGGCATCAAAGGGTCAACCAAGGACATAGTGGCAGCCTTGACTTTGAATTTTCTAGCTGTTGTTGACCAGCTCAATACTTGAGCTGTACGTGTCTGCCTTCGTGTTTTGCGAAAAGCTGTATGGGACACAGAGCCCTCTTTTCCAAGACAATAAGGAATTCCCAGTGCTTTCCTTTTAATGGCTTACAACCCCTTCAGTAAACACACATATTGGAGAATTTAGATGATGGGGTTTTGCATGGGGTATCCTTTGGAGTTGTAAGGGCCATTATGAGCATAAATATGTCATAGCTCACAGGTGTGAGGGATGTAGTTGCTCCTTTGGAGCTGTAACAGCCTCTGATGATGATGTGCCTGCTGCACGCGCTGAAGGCTCTCCTCTCCTCTCCTCTCCTCTCCTCTCCTCTCCTCTCCTCTCCTCTCCGTTTCTAAGTTTGCTTAGTTCTGAGCCTGAGCACAAATTATTTTGGTTATTGTCATTATTTCTTTACATACTTTATATATACTACTTGTTTATGTACTCTACCTAGAGAAGCCAGGCAGTAAAGCACTTAGGTACGTGCTAATTCAACAGGATTGCCATTCAGCTTAAAGATAAAAGTAAGTACTTTGCTTTCTGACATCTCTGGGTGGAGCTGTAAATAGGAAACTATAGTTACTGATACAGAAACATGTACTGATTCCAAAATCTCTGCCTTAGAATACTTTACAACCTGTGTGGAAAATAATTCTTGAACTAGATTCATCTCCATGGGCAAAAGGTGGGTAACAAATTACATTGTTTTCCTGCTATACTCTTGGGAGCCACTGCTGTTAAGTGCAAGTCAGACCCATGGTGGGGCAGATGAAGGCCAGGCTATGTCTTCCTCTGCAAGCGTTGCATTAAGAGTGGGGCAATGGGAAACCTCTGGCTGGGGCCTAAGGACAACATCCACTGGAACTGAAATCAATGGTAATCTTTCCATGGCATGAAATTGCTTTTGGATAGGATCCAATAGGAAAATATATTTTAGCTCCCTGTGGAACTGAGTATCTTTGTTGCCATCTGTTTATTTAAAAGGAATATGTAAAGTCCTGTTTCCCCTCATGCAGCAGAAACTTGTTAGAAACCACGTTTTTGGTGATACTTCTAAGCTCTCCTCTGGGAGCACTCATCCCATAAAAGTCTTTTAAGGTATTTCTGAAGAATAGCTACCAGTATTTGTTCTGGCTCCGTTGCTGATTCTTCTTTGTTCTCTTCTCTCTTGTCTTCCTACGGAGTTAATTTGCTGGCTTTTCTGTAATACGGGCAACAATAATCAGAGGCAGAGACATTTTGCCATGTACAAAAGAGCTGGATATGGTCATAAAAGCCTTCAAAATATTTACACAGAGATGCTTGTAGCCTACATACCGTTACCCTAAAGAAAGCTTGCAACTTCTCTTATCTTTGGAGAGATTTAATCCAATTCATCACAGCTACATTTTATGTTGTCTTCCCTCTAGATTGCACAAAATCAGAGAATTATGCTTTGTCTCCCTTCAAGTTTTGGCAGTTGTTGATCTCAGAAAATAGAGATGTACTGGTGAACTGTTCTTGACCGAAAGGGCCGTGCAAAAGGCAACACATTTTTATTCGTTACAACTCCAGACTGCAGGTTCATTTGACACTATAAGTAGAATGGGATCTGTACTGATCAAATATCAAAACATCTTTGACAGAAAATCGTCTGTATGCAATAAATTTGTCACAGGACAGTTACTCCACTTTTATGAGAAGTGGAAGAAGAATACTGTGACTTGTGACTATGTCTAAACCCTGAACAATGGGCCATTTGATCTGGTTAAATATGATGTAAAAACTCTGCAATAAACATATCTTCATGTTTAATGACTCATCTGTCGTGGACGGAAAACAACGGCTATTTTGGCTTTCTCCACCTCCAGCAGGGTTGTCAGAAATTAAGCCTTTTTCCTTTTCACATTCTCACTGTTGTAACACACAGCAAAACCCAAACTCGTCTCCTTGCTTGATGTTGCCCTGAAACGATGTGTAGTAATGGATTCTCAAAGCAGCGCCGCTCTGCTTGGCAGGGACATTTTCCAAAGCGGAGCTTTGGCATACCGTGGCAGAGGAATTGTGCTCTGACTTCTAACGAGTGCTGACGTGGATTTGATAAGGGGCAGAAGCAGGGCTGGGACCTAACTCTGTCCCAGTGTGAGCAGTTCCAGTACACCCACACCTCCAGGGAGGGTAGCGAGCTGCCCCCTGATACAGCTTCACAGCCACATGGCATTGTATATGTGTTTCCACCATTTAAAAAAAACCCACCTAAACTCAAAAAACTCTCAAGTAGAGAATGGA
The DNA here is from genome assembly GCF_000690535.1 of Cariama cristata. NCBI lineage: Eukaryota > Metazoa > Chordata > Aves > Cariamiformes > Cariamidae > Cariama > Cariama cristata. The sequence continues at coordinate 167,735 of NW_009631672.1, read as the reverse complement.
AATTATAGCCTGACAAAGATGACATTTCTCAGGATTGGCTGTCTCCAAAATGCTGCCTGTTGGTCACAATTGTTGAGTCATTAATTTCCATTCTGGGCAAGCAATTAGCACTCTATTTCCTGGGAAGAAAATTTCCCTTTGGATGGCAGTGAGAGGTTGGGCAAATGATGACAGGTTTGCAGAGGCTGGGCAGCTGCCTGACCCTTAGAAAAGTTTCTAGCCAGATGTGTTTCACAGAGGAATACTTGCACGTTCGTAAACATCCATACACACGTTCATTCACATACCACACAGAAATGTCAGCCACCATCCGGGCCTCCCTCTTCCCTGTGCTGTAAAGATAGAGTTCATGCCTAAAAAACTAATAAACTCCACAGCTGATGCCACCTGAAAAGTGACAGAGCTATATAAATCAATGATATTTGATTTATACCAACTGAGAAAAACTTAATTTCTCTGCCTTTATTGAAGATTTGCTTGAATAAAGATCATAAAAAAAAAATTATGACAACATATACCTAAATATATCTTATTTGAGCAAGGATAGAGAAGGAGAGGAATAAACAGAGAGACTTTCCTTTTCTTCACTGTTTGTTGTACAGTTCATCTATCTCTGTTATAATAAGTGAAAAGTAATAGACATTAGTAAACCAAGTAATTCTCATGGTGCATTTTATTTCTGTTGTTAGTGAGTGCTACTCACTTCCATTTCAAATCCAGTTCGGACTGCAGAGCATTAACAAAGTCAGTTGATGAAACAAATTCCACCCTTTATAATCTTAAGCTCTAAAAGATTTACTAAATTCTCATGTCCTTCGATCTCATGTGACTAGCGCAGTCAGAGGAAAATATAAAAACTGCAGCTGGGCAGATAAGGTTTAGATTAAGAGAACCCTTACCTCATAACAACACTGGGAAGAGGATCACAAATGTTGAATTCAGTTTGGACCTTGCTCAAAGCAGAACGCAAAGGGGTGGGAAGAGCCTGTGAACCTCCTGCTGCTGGGCAAATCTCTTTTCTTCATGCAGCTGCAGCACTTAAGTAATTAGAATATGACACTATACATTTCTTTTTCAGTTAAATAGGAATAATTGTGAATAAACTTTCCACAAAAATCTTTCCACCACTGGGCCTGGTATTTCATATTGAATATTGATGCCCCACGGTCTTCAAAGACCTCCAGGCACACGAACATTTTCTGTAAGGGCTTGCATCCGGAGGGTAGATGTGGTTCTGGGACGTATGGCCCATAGGATGGGTAAGGACAGGAGCCTGCCCTCAGTATCACATGGCCAAGGGTCAATGATGCTGTGCCCTTGCCAGGGAATTCCACTACTCTTTGCAGAGCAAGGTGTTGGACCAGGTCCTCAGCTCGTGCGGGTCCCTAGGCCATCAGCAGAACCTTAGGCTCCATTTGCAAAGCCAGCTATGCGGTTTAACACATTTAGATATCAGCCCTGGGTTTTGCTTGAACAGTGATCCAATGGCCTTAATCTACTGTGGGATTTCTCTGGGTGAGCAATGAAGTGCTCTTCCTTTGGCACCTCCTTCTCCACCTCCTCCTTCTTCCCCCACTTTTCAAGTGCAGAGGGAAGGTTTGTTGGCTGGAGGGGGGCGGTGAGGAGGGGGGGAATCACATACATCTCTGATCCTGGAGCTGCTGGCACGGGAGGCAAAGCCATGTCATCTCTGTTCTTGGTGGAATCTGTAGTTCACATTCCCCAGGGGACAATTATTCAGTTGGGAGTTTTATGAAGCAGTAATAGTTTCCCAGGGGTCAGTCCCTCGAGGCAGGTGAGAGGAGTAAGAAAACAGAGGCAATGTTCTGGCTCTGTTTGCCAGTATATTTCCTCTATGTTGGTTGGTTTTCCCTGTTCCTGGAAATGCAAAGGGCCCAGAAAGGGTTGTGGACCTGTCTGTACACGCTGATGTCAGCTCTCCTTTCAAGTTCTTCCAAAGCGAGAAAGAAGAGTAATCTGAGAATTGATTTTTGCTTCTGTTGAGCTCTGAAATATGTGTCAGATTCAAGCTTCAAAGAAACTGCTTCCTCACCCACACAGGATTGGACTTTTTATATTCTTCTTTGCATTTTAACTGCACCCAATGGACCATTCCTCCAAACAGAGAAATCAGACGCTCAGCTGAGTACCAGCAGCTTTCGTGATGTGTGTGCTCGGCTAAGCAGCCCTTGTTTCTTCTGCTGCTGTGACATATAACCTGAACTAGCACTTTTCTCCAGAAAAAATTAGCATTTTGCTTTTTCAAATCATCTTTCTTTTTTTTTAAAAAAATTAATATATATGTGTTTGTGGATAACTATTGATTAGACCTTTACAAAAAGATTTTCCAGTCACAGTGAAAAATCCTAGAGATGTGGTTGGTCATGTTACACAGCACTAATCGTTATAAGGTAATAAATGAGAACCATTAAGCTCAGTTGATCTATGTTTCACATTTCTTGAAGATGAACTGAACATCTACATTTAATGGCCAATTTTTCCAAAATAAGGTATAGTCTTCACATGATTATATTGTTGTGAACCTTTCAGAAAAACATCTGTAGGGCCAGGTTCAGGTCAGAGACCTGCCTGGAGCAGCACAAAACCAGGGAGTTTGGTTGCAGTAAAATTTGCTCCTTAATCTGAAGAGGAGAGTTAATTCTTGAGCAGTGAGGCAAGGTAACAGAGTGGTGATTATCCAATACTTTGTGGTTATCACAGTGCTCATCTGCCGCTGCAGTATTGTCAGCCAGCACAGGACCCACTTACCATGTCGCCTTACAGCCATCAGCAAGGAGCACAGTAGGTCCTGGCTAGGACACATATCAGCATGTGTCATGGCTGAGGGACAAAATAATTCTCTTACCTGCAGGAATTTATACCTATAGACCAGAGTGTAATTCCTGCCTGGGGTTGTAAATCCTTGCTCTAGCAGGTTTGTTCCCTGGAGTCAGGCTCTGTAGCAATGCAGCAGTGCGGGAGACCTCATGGACAACCTGGACCTGCTATTGCACAAAGCTATCTCGTATTAGGCTGACAGCCAGCAGCTGTTGAAATGAGAAGGGTTTATATTTGTTTCCTTCAAGTGCTGATGTGAACAATGTTTCACTCACGAGACTATTTGCACAAAGTAATTAGGAAGGGTGTGAGCTTGCCTGACTGAGTTATGTTTCACAGCTCAGCTCTGTGCTCCAGATTACCTCTGCTGCTCGGGCACCATGGGTGAGTAGTGAAACCGAGTGCATAGGCTCCATCTCAGGAGCAGGCTTGTGACTGTGGCCATAAATATTCTCCTTTCTGTGCCTTTTTTCTCCATGTACCCTTTGTCTGTCTTGCCTGTTCAGGCTATAAGCAATTTTGGGGCAAGGATTGTTTCTATCGGTACGCAGAGTGTCATGGTCCACTAGTCTGAAGTCCTCACCATCTCTGTGCATGCCCCCCAACCAGAATCAGTCTACTAACACCATCACGGTGTTTGAGCATTAAAATTGTTGTGGAAGCTAATTAATCCAGGCAAATAACACATCGACAAAGCTATATTGTCTCCTAGTTCCTTGCACTCTGTTGTACCATATAGCTACGGGCCATCTAGTTGAACAGCGTCTAGGCTAAAGGGACCTTGATGTTGAACAGGACTGCTACCTACTGCTATAACAGAAGCTAAGGACGTTACCAAGTGGTGCCCAAATTACAGCAGGGATAAGGAATAAGGTGAACAGCAGTAACTGTTCAACAGTGCCCTGGATGCCAAATGTGACACCTTCATGGTTCAGGAGGGTTTAAGCTTGGTGGAGTAGCTAAACAGATGGGAAAAAAAAGGAAGAAGAAGAAAAAAAGTAGAGCAAGAGCAGCACATATGTAACTGTACACTTGTAGTGCAATAAATTGGAAATTTGGGTGTGGAGGGGGGAAGAGAGTGAGAGAGGGGGGAAGAGGGAGACAGAGAGAAAAACTCAATGTTCTCCCCCGATAACATGTAGAATTGTAAGTCAGTGCAAAAGCCAGAGCTCATGCCATCTTTGGTAGCATGGAAAGGGGCTAAATTTCAAAAACTTTTCTTGTTAGGCTTGTAGAAAGGCAGAGACAAATGATTCATAAGTAAGAGCTACTTTTTATAAGAGGGGTTTTTTACATGTAGAAGGTAAAGAATTCAACACAAAAATTTTCCATCTCAATACAACTGTTTCATGAACTACGAACTGAATAAAAGTTGTTTTAAACAAGTTCCAGGTTATAGCCTGTAATAAAAGGCCAGGATAGCTGTTAGGCCCCTGTCTTACTGAGGTAATAGGAAAATAACTTGATTTATACAGAGTCCCTTTGGCCTTGTTTATAGCTGGGCTTGTGGCAAAAACTTCCGGAGTGAGGCATTCTTACTCTCATTTCTGTAACTCACACCACTTTGTTTTGTAATTTTTATTTTTGGTAATCTCTTTTGTAAACAGAATGTCCTGCAGAGACCTACAGTAGTGAGTCCAATGCAAACAGGACATCAAAATGCATTACATTTAAAAACACATGCCGGTGTAGGGTTAAGATTACGACATTCAGGACTACAGTCTGTAACGTTATATTGGGCTGCACTATTCAAACCCTTGAAATGAAGAATTTCTCACACAGTTACTGTTATTTTTGAGGGAGTTTATGTTTGGGTTTCTTAGCACCTTATCGCTGGCTTTAACAACCTTTCCTTGAAAAATCCTCCCTTTTCCGTTGTATGTGACAGAAATCGGTGTGTAACCAGACCACGGGGAGATCTTTGCATGGGGTGTTCTGCTCAGACAAGCTATAACAGACCTCGAAGGCAGCTGGGATTTGGAGGTACCCCCAGCTCTGGGAGCAGCCTGGCATGCAGAGCCCACCCGGCAGCAATGAGACCACCCAGACCCATCTCCCACCTGGATCCCTTCCTCCGTCCCACTCGTCACTCAGTACCACACAGGTACTGTTCCTGAGCACTCAGCAACAGTTTTCTGGTCCCCAGTGTCTCGTGTCCCCTTGCTTGTGTCCCCTTGCTGTCCCTGCTGCTGTCCGATGGGGGTGGCTGGAGGTGGCGAGGGGAGGACCGGGCAGAGCAGGGTGCAGGAGGCTGGAGGACTGCCCGTACATCAATCTTAAATTCAGTGACTCCTACTAAAGACGTATAAAAAAATGCAGAAATCGGTAGTGTCCCCATATTTCAGTTTGTGTCCTTGTATTGAAAGGAAGTCTTATATTAAATTGGAAGTCTAGCAATCTATTTGGGGCTTACTCCAACCTTGCTAAGAGACTTAAAGTAGGGGGTCAGGGCTTAGCTCTTTGTAGTGGAGTAGAAATATGTAAGAAGATTTGGCCCCTGTAGAAGATAGTTTCCAGCCTGATTCACTTCAGTGATTTCTGTGTTTGTCTTGCAGCTTGTCCTGCAATGAGAAGGAATGCCACATTGTGTGGGAACTTACTGTTTTGTAACTAGCTTTTGCAAAAAAATTATTGCTTTGATAGAGAGATCGTTCAGTTTAACCAGAGTGCAAGTTTTACTCAGATCTTAGAGCCTGAAAAATTTGCTCATATACGGCGGGAGTGTGTCCCAAGTTTCTCAGATGACTTTGACTATTCCCTCCCACATAATTAATTTAATGGAACCCTGAAAATAGCACAGTTTACTCTCCGTGGAAAGTCCTGTAGCTCCAGAACCACTTAGTTCTTCCCAACTCCTTTTTATCCATCGTTTTTCCTTGCAGTGGAAAGAAATGACAGCGCGGGAGCTGCTGAGAGGCAGCATCCCTATAGTCATAAAGCTGCCGCATCAGGACGAGTGACAAGGTAGCTTTTAAAAATCTCCTGACGCAGCCAAAAAAGATTATTTGCTCTAAAAACTTGTCTAACCATATTAGTTAAAAAGAGCAACTTGACAAAGAACAAATTCCAGTCTCTCTGAAGGCAGCAGAAATATGGAATTACTTTCTCATGACTGAAATGCAGTTACAAAAGATTTCCACTTGCAGAGGCAAGATCAGTGTTGGGCCCGTATCACAAGCCACATTTTAATGATGTTTTAATGACAATTTGCCCAGGTGTGGCTAAAGTGCGTATATGGATTTTAGTCGAGAAGAATAAATACCTGGGGAAATTCTAGACATTTTTTCAGACATTGGTGAGATAGAGGTAGCACTCGTGAATTAAAAACCGTCCTAGAGACAGCCTTTGGACATTGTTTTCAGAAAGATTGATTCCTATCATCTTATCAGCCGAAGCATATGACTGCAGAACGCACTAAGAGCCGGCAGGCCGTTTCCACAGCTCTGACACAGAAATGACTGGCAGATTATCTGCTCGAGTACAGAAGGTCAGCAGTCTTGCTGGGATCTTGAAATACAGGGAGGACAAATTCCTCTCTGTTACCAGGTACAACTTAAAAGGGGCGGGGGGGGGGAGCAAAAGCAATCGATTTTAATGGAGTGACTCTGGATTTACACTGTTACAGCTGAGACCAGAATTTGGCTCACTGTGTGTAGATATATCTATGAATAACCTTCTTAACCTGTTGGAAAGCTAATGATGGAAAATGTTCCCCATAAAAGTATATATATTACAGCTGTGTAAATATATTAAAAAACCCCAAACTGTCAGCAAACTTGCTGGCAGACGTATGAATGTTTCAACAAGTTCTCTGTACTCCACATAGCTTCATTTTTTGTTCTCTACATAGGCACACACACATGCACACGCACGCGCGTGTAGACTTAATAACATTTAAAGAGTACAAGACTCTTAAGAGAGCTAATTTTGATCAGTCAACTCCCTCAAGCAAACAGGATCCTGTTGCAGAATACATGCTGTGGGATGTGCTGCTTATGAAACACATTTTATAAGCCTTACCTGGTTGCCAGCTGTAAAATTCAGCAGGCAGTCTAAGTAATATCCCTGAGACATAAGAAACAGAAGGTCTTTTTCTCTCCCTTCACATCTTCTAGGGGAGAACAAGAGATGCTCTACTGGTGGCACTGGAGTCTCCCCAAAAATTCCTCTGCAAAAGCAGCTGGGCTTCTTGAGTTATAGGTACCATAAGTTGCTTTTATTATAGGCTGGTGGCAAATGTTTAAAGAGCAAGGAAGAAACATGGAGTAGATGTCTTTAAGTCCCGCTGTCCCTTGGAATTACTTCTGGAGAGACGTGAATGACAAACTCAGGGCTAAATCCAGAGACACAATCGGTCCTTCATTTTTATAACTGTGTTTGATCAACCAAGTGACTCCTGACCCAAACTTGTACGTCCACTATTTCAGTGGAAAAAAAGGGGGGTAAGGGAGGATTTGACACATACTTCTGGTATTTTAAAAAGCTAATAAACTGGTTAAATCTCTATAACTGAGTAGTTATAGTGAATAGTTAGTGTTTTTGGCAAGACTGTTAAGACATATTTACAGCATGCAATTGGAAAATAAGCTTGTTATAAATAAACTATTGCCAGTGACAGATTAAGAAAATATTGGATATGTACAAAATGACAGCATTAAACAATGAAAGTATTTCCTGAGGAGCTGAGCCTTAGCAAAAGCCACAGACAAAATATTTTTAGTGGCATTCCAACACTCCGTGTTTCAGAGCCATTTATAACAGAGCTCATTATGAGATATTCCTTTCTGCTACAGGCCACAGCTGGATATACCAAAAAATAACCCTCTGAAAAAAAAAAAAAATTAAAGAAATATTTACCTACGAGAAACAGTCACAGTACCTGGCTTTATTTCATAAGGCTAATTTCTCCTCTTCAATCCACCATGTGGGTTCAAGAGAAGAATTTACCCTTATGTCTCCAAATCCTCAAGCCCCTGTCTCTCCTGAAGACTGCTGTAAATCCTCAGTCATTCTCTCTGCAGGAGCACAGAAATCCCAGAAAAAGACTTTGGCGGAAGCCTGGCAAGGCATGAAGATACCTGTACGTGCGGGCTGTAATGACCTGCTCCCCTACCATCCCTCTGCAGCACAGTAGCATTGAACCCTCTTACAGCACATACAAAATGGACCCTGACTTCAGCTGTTGTGCTGGGCATGAAAATCAGCTTTCAAGTGAGTCATGCTGCTAAAAGCTCAGGTATACTTACTGGTCTGTTTAGAACAGCTAAACCAAACCACTCAACAAATATCTGTATCATAGCTCTTAAAGCCTAAGGCGGGGTGGGGAGGTGGAAGGTGAACGGAAGAGAGCACAAGTGTAAAAATGCATAGCCTCGGAGCTGCAGGGATGTGAATGCCTTCAGGGCACTGGGAGGAAAATGCTCAGAGGAGGCACTTTGCAGGTTTCGTAAAGGATAAAGGCATCATTGCCTGTGAAGCTGGCCTGCAGGTACTGGCCAGCTGTGTTACCGTGCAGTGACACCAAAAAGGGCGTTTTGGTTGCTACCCATCGGGCGTGTATCCACCTCAACAACATTCCTGGTGCTCTGCCTTGTCCTTCAGCTGCTGACGGGAACCAGAGCTCACCCCAAGGACTTTTGCTTTTACACAGCAGTTTTGCCACCTACCACTTTTGCTCCCCTGGGGTTGTCACCTTGTACCTCCCATCCAGGGCAGATGGCACAGTCTGTTACTGACCCGGGAAAGCTGCTCCAGGGAGAAGAAGTAGGTTGGGAAGAGACAGAGAGGTATCATCCCTTTGCCCAGGGGACAGCTCTATGGAGAGAGTTACATCCAATTTTCCTTCCTTTCCTCTCCTTCCCTGTGTGAATGATGTTGATGGGGTGCGTGTGAAAGCCTGCCAGGCTCCGGTGGCTGACTAGCTGGGTGTGCTCTCCCAAGGAGCAGACATGCAGGTAGAGCTGCCGGTTGGCTTCCCTACCCGCGCTTGCTGTATAAATATGTACACTCTTTAGATGTTTGCCTTTCTTTTGGAGAATATTAGTTCTTGAGTCTCTGGATGACTGTAACCCAGCACACATCAAGTGCCACCTTGTCTTCTCACCCTTTGTATGCCCCCTTAGTGTGCTGACTCTAAACATACCCAATACCAGTTGTATATGTTGACGCCTGCAAATCCACGCCACTGCGTGAGAGCAGCCCCGTCCTAGAAGTGAGAGGTGAAGTGGATGTCTTGGGTCAGTTTGTTTGTCCCTCTGATCACTGGGGATGCAATACATCCTGAAATAGCAGGCTATAGCTGTCTAATAAGAAGTCCAGGTATTCCCTGCTTTTTTGCAGACAGTCGTTTACTGCATCAAGATTTTGAGATTTTATACTGCTTCCATAAAAAAACATGGAGATACACTGATAAGCTTCAATGGGAGTTGATTCTTATTCCAGATTTTTAATAAATAAATAAATATCAGGTGTTCTAATCAGGGTGATCTAGCTTTTTTGATGGCAAATTTTAGATCCCTTCTGGGCAAAGTGGGATTGACAAGGGTGACTCTTGGCTCTAGGAAGATACAAGAGTATTCATACCTTCGGTCCCTCCTTCCAAGAGGCAGAGCATCAGGGATGGCACGTCTTCTGAGCTCAGAGAAAGATTTCACAGGCCAGCCCTAACCTGTGGTCCTCCTGCTGTTTGGAGCGATACATGCTACATGGAAAGGAGTGGAAAAGGAGTGGAAAAGGAGTTTGAGAGTCCAAATTCTCTTATTCCAAGGGAAGTTTAGTATAACTGAGGTGAGATTTTTGGCATTTCTGCTGGCCTGATTTTGTTTTACAGTCTGGATTGCTTGATGCTATGAAGAGCTACACAGTAAGCAAAGCTGTTGCAATGGCCAGAATTTCCTTATGGGATTGTTCCAGGGTCTTGAAAACTTAACCAGGAAATCAGATGGTTCTTTACAGAAATACATTAATTACGTAATTCTCTTTTTCCAAACTGACCTCAGGAGGACCCCTAATGTACTGTAGCCAGGTATATTTGCTAATTATTGTGTATTTTTTCCATGAATCATATCACATTTTGAAGCTAAGAATTTGATAGTATTTGAGGCGTGTTTTAGATTAGATAGGAGTGGGCAAATTCTGTTTGTAGGCAGTGTAAAAACAGAATAGCTCCTCTAGGATTTATTTCCCTGGTGCAAAACCTCACTCCCATTAAATAAAATACAAGAGTATCTCAACTTAAATAGGGTTAACTGGATCCACTGAGGGGTGTAGATGAGGGTAACAACAGAAGACTAACGGCTAGGTCCATAAGCCATGTAGAAGCAAAAATGAAACTCAATAGAAGGATTACTGTATTAAACAATAGTTAAATATTACATGTTTTCATTAATCTGTATTTACTATGGGTAGCTATATGCATAGGAAAAATATTTTCACTGGGAAGGTGGTTGAACAACTGGAAGAGGTTGTCCAGAGAAGCTATGGAGTCTCCATTCTTACAGATATTCAGAACTCGACTGGTCACGCTCCTGAGCAAACTGCTTTAGCTGTGGGCTTGGACTAGATGATCTCCAGAGGTCCAACCTCAGCCATTTTGTAATTCTGTGATTCTACAATTTCAGGGTCCACAGGAAAGTTTAAGACAAGATAAAGTACACCCTTTTCTAAAACTTTGTTCTTTGAAGGCTCTAGCTTGCTCCAGGAAAAAGTAAAAGCATTTGCTTTGTAGACGTTTTGAATGGAAAGTTGTTGTAAATAGGAAGTGCAGAAATATCACAGCATAGAATAATGGTTGAAGGTAAATAATAAATTTGAGTATGACTTTTCCTTTCTTCCTGGATCTCCTAGTCAAAGTAAAAGGCACAGTGCCAGAAGAAGTGAGTGCTGGAGGATGGGACTACATTCAGAAAGCACTAATTCTTGTAAGCTGGAAGCGTAATCAATAACTATATAGCAGAATGGAGAGTCACCAGTATTGTACTGCCCTTTGGAAATCTGCTGTTGCAAAAATAGGTATGGTGACTGTCATGTTCAGAACAACCAGCTAATGGGCAATTACAGTCAAATTCCTTCAATTTTCCCTGTAATTAGAGTAATTATATACCCAACAAGCCTATATCCCAAGCTGTGAGCATGCTAGAAAAGTAATTTGTTTTCATGAAAATCTTATTAAGCTGCATCATCGGTATTAATCTTTCCCTGTTAAAAACTTTGTTATGTCCAATAATTGAAGTCCAATGTATTATGGTTTTTGTATTGCAAAATCCATCTGTATTTTCCTTCAGGGCAGAAGGTCTGAAGCAGCTGTTAACTGAGAAAGGTCTAAGAGTATAAATCATTTAAATTTCTCTTCAGTTTGATTCTAAGTAACAGCTGCTTTAGTCTACTTCACAGCACATTATGTTTGTAAAACAATGCAAATTGGGCTGTGTTTCAGTGGTTGTCCTGTTTGTCTGGCAAGTGTTAATTCAACGTAGCGCTGCATTTTACTGTCATGTTTATAAAGAACAACTGATTCCTATCCTGGGAATTCTCTGTCTGGATGTTTTCCACCTTTTGAAGTATAATAAGAGATTGACTTCAGTTGGAGTAGAAGATTTTTTCTTCCCATGGAAACATATATATCTAACCAAATTCTCTGCTGCTGTATTCCTTGTGCAATCCAGTTAAGGGAACAGAGTGGTATGTGTTGTGTATGACCTTCCCTTGTGCACGGGCAGTTACAGGGCCAACCTGAATGGAACATCCCTGAAAATATTTACTGTACCTAATAGTCATCTAAGTCAGAGTAGCTATTTTGCTCAAACATCCTTTACATGTTTCACTTACACTGAAAGCGTAAAAAACACCAAGATTTTTTATCCTATCCACTTTATTATTTTATATTCAGAAATCTGATACGAATAAATGCATGGTTTCACTTTGCTCTTAGTGTATGGCTAGGATTTGTGCTCTTTTTATTTCCACAGTATTCTTTTAATTTGTTAGTTTTCCCCCAGCCAGTTTTAAATAGTTCATATTTCAACTAAGCTTGAGGTAGGTGTGGGTAACCATTTGAGAATAGTTTTGCACATTCTGATTCACTTTCCCCATCTTATGTTCATAAGTTTGTACTTCTTTGCTTCTCAATGAATTTTGAGTGTTTGTTTCTTTGAAAAGTAGAGAATTCCTACTCGTTAAGCAAATATATTCATATGTAACACCCACTCAGGTGAAAAAAGTTGTCAGATGCTGTAGTGATGTTACTGTAGTTGGTGTTGCTACATGAATCAAAAGTTCTTAACTTTGTTTATAATGTTTCTAGACATCTAAAAGCAACGTGGTGGCCAATGCATGGTCAGAACACTGACAGACAAGCTCTGGTAGGTCTTGCTGATGTAGTTAAATCATCATTTCTTTCCAGAAGACATGGACCCCAATTGCAGAGCTGGCAGAATAGAGCATTTTACTGCACCTCAGCTGTTCCATTTGACAGTCCCGTACACGAGTTTAACTTAGCAATAGAAGTTGTTTTGCAGTAAGACGCCAGATTATGAATTGGAGCAGCTGAGGTGCAGCAGGTTTTGCTGTATCTGGAACAGGAGCAAGAATTTCTGGCAAAGGGTCAGTAACAAACAGCTGGGATGGGGGGAGAAGAGGCAGTAAGGTCTCAACCACCACAGCTGTTTGCTTAGTGAATGAGAGTCAGGGCCTTGAGAGAAGCACATAGCCAAAAATAGTTGAATAGTTCACGAACCACCTGTAGTCTGAAATACATTCGCAGGGAATATTTGTTGGACAGCTGTAAATGATGAGTAAATGTATCCATATCTGCTCTTGGATCGTTTGTGCAGAGAAAAGAAGGCTATGTCTTTTCTTGAGCTTAAGTGTAAAATATTCTTTATAAGGTAAAATATAGTGTAGTGTAAAATATGCTTTATGAAGCTCGAGGCCTTGTACCCGGACTTTGAAGGTAAAACATTTTGAATGGAGATGACTTTTGTTGGGTGTGTCCTTGTAACCCGTATGTCCCTATCACTTTGCAAAATGCAATCCATTTGAAGTTCTTCTGCAAATGGCATTATGGCATCTGCCCCTTGCAGTGCTGACATAGTTTATTAGGAAATACCACAACAGAAGTCAGAAAATATTGAGGGTAAAGAAAGCTATGACACCAGCCAAAAAAGGCTTTCAGTGTGAAAATGCTTGTCCTGTTTCTTACCCCTGTTCTGATCGTTTCCTGACTCTCCTCTACAGAGAAGCACTCACAGCTATTTATTGATTGATTGACATTCATATCTATAAAACACGTACCCACTACCAAAGCATCTGGGTGGATTTACGTTCACAAAAAGCCTAATAAATCACAACATATTACAAACAACTGCCGGAGAAAAAAGAATCCCAAAGCTAATTAATATCTGAGAGCACAAAAGCCCTCTAGAAACTTCAGGTCTAACCAATTTCCCCACTAAGCCTGCTAAGATAACAAGCCCCATGGATTTTCTTAGGAAGAAGCACAGATAAACAGATAACTTTTGCTCTGTGCCCTGAAGGCTAGCAGGACTAGCAGTCCAGCTGGAAAACAAGTTCTAGAGATGAGCATTCTTCACAGCAAATGTTTTCCTGTCCATTACTGAAACTGGAACAGACAACAGAAATGCTCCAGGTGAACTCAATGGCTTAAAAGATAAGGAAAGAAAAAAACAAGACCCAGACCATTTAGGGCTTTGTAGCTTATGCCAACATGTTCAATATTATTGCTCTGCAAACAAAACTTCATAGAGTACTTTCATAAAAAATGCACTCGGAACTAAGAATAAAGTGTCCATGGAGTTCATTTATGAAGCAATAAAAGTAAATTAGTCATGGAGCAATAGAATAAGGTAAAATCAAATCAGATTAGCTTATTTGAACACTTTACAACCTGGAAAATAAAAGACAATAATTTGGAAAAAATTTTATGTCTTGACAATAAAACCTTTAAACAGCCAAATACATTATCTTGCATTTAATGTGAGGGCAAGCAAGTTGAAGGCTGTTTAGAAACCTGCAGAACTCATTGACGTATACAGTAAGAATCTGGCAGGCGAGTAAAATTTATAGAGGTCTGCTGACATAGGCTGGATGCTTATGACCTTGTAGCACATGGCCCCAAGTGTTTAAGCTCAAGAAGCTGACACTGGTCAGAGATTTGAAGGGTTGCTTGGTGGACTGTGTTCCACAAGTGGTGGGGTCCCCTATGTAGTTCAAGCCTGTTGAGTACAATACTATTCCAGCAGCTGCTTTGCTCATTGGTCTCATTAGGAATGGGAACCTTTCTTTGTCCTGTAGGGATACTGTTTCAAACTTCCTTTATAACTCTCTGCCCTTTCCCCCCTCTCCTAGACTGTTATTATCTGATGAGAAACAATGACATTGTTTGGTGGGGATGAGCTGAACAGCTCTACCACTTCACCAAAGGTTGTGGAAACTCTTGTCCTTAGTTCTATGTGAAGGTAATTGTGTTGGAAAAACATGTTTAAAAACGTCTAGGGGGAGTTTAGAGGATGCTGTTGAACCTTGGGAAGAATTATGTGGAATCACTAAGTATATGGAGAGAACATAAGGTAAGTATATGGAGAAGGAAAAGGGAACTACTTCTACGCAAGCCTGAGAACATTCAAAATACATAACTAATCAGGACTAAGATAAAATTCCAATTCATGTAGAACATTTTACTTGCTGTGTATCTCACTCAATAAAATCTCTGAACTCCTGCTGTCTAATGGCTTGTAAATTCCAAAATATGGGAAAACCCACCAATCCCCCTCCCTAGTGACATAAACCTCATTATTCCCCCTATTGAACAAAAGACAAATCCTATTATTTGTCTTCTCCCTTGTCTGCTGACTAAAATCAACACCACAGGTATGGTCCCCACAGTGCAGATGGGGCCAAGCTGAGGAGGGCCTGCCGAGAGAGGTTCTACTCTACTTGCTTCCCAGCTCTGTCACTCTCCGTTAGGTTTCTACTCAGACAGCAATTGTCTTTTGGACAATACTGAAGAGGAGTTATCTATACATTTATATTCAGTGTAGGATCATTGCTTAAAAATGGCAGAACAAACTTGCTCAGAGCATGGTCAGAGTACTCTTTGTATCCAAGCTTGTACCTTACTTCATAAAGAAGCTGACATGAGGTCATTTATTATTTGTTTCCTAGAAATAGAGCTCATTGTTCTCAGATCACACCTTCAGAAGCACAGATTTTGCCCACATAGTTTCTGTTGACTCTCACCTGAGATTTTTCTGATAACCAGACTGATGGTACCAACACACTGTCTTCAGCATGGGAATTTCTATTTCTTTTTTTTTTTACAGTTGAGTTATCATTTTTGCACAAACGATAATAGGAGGTAGTTGGAGACATGTCCCCTAGCAGTGTGAATAGCATGCATGCCTTTTTTTGTTTCTTTCTGCTGGAGGTTGGACGAAGTTGGCACCAGTGCCACCTGAAGTGCGGAGCAGTCTGTCACCTGTGCCACCACCATCTGTCCTACCTGCAAATTCAGCCCGGAAGGAGCACAGAT
>NW_009631672.1:133043-152319 GCF_000690535.1 Cariama cristata | reverse complement strand
GCTGGATTGCTTCATCAGTGTTTCAGGATAGGGAAGAATCTGCTGTCGGCCACAGTGGATGGCACCACAGAGCCTGTGGACCTCACAGGTCCAGATGGGCTTCCAGGAGGGCACCGGTTGCCAACCCCTCACAAGGAGGTCTTGAGGCACCAGCAACCCCCTTGTGCTTCCCAGCACCTTCCTAAAGCTGCCTGAGACCTCACAGAGAAAACCCCCCGGTTGTGAATACAGCTCCAGGCTCTAGTCCAGTAGTCTCCGTGCTGGTGAATAAGAGATGATGCGCAGACTGAAGGTGTACAATTTTAAGCAATATTCACTTGTGTGAGCTCTTACTTTTATTTTTTTTTTTTTTCTGTGCAGATCTTAACTCCACACTCAGCATATAAAGAGTCTATGTAGAATATTTCTGGTACCACAGAAACGATCACCAAATCTTTGTTGTGCAACTCATTTTGGATCCTCCATAAAATCTCTTTCTCTTTGTGCTTCAGAATGTGGCACAGACACGCATTGAGATCAGTGACCTTTCAAATCTCGTCCCAGAGTTTTCCCAAAGGACAGATAAATCAATCTGCCAACACTGTGGCAGTCAGAAAAGTAAGCTTTACATCTCTAAATGACGTGCACTGTGTTTCTTCTGGTAGGATGCTTGTACAGGGCATTGAATGTCTGCTCCATTGTGTTATGCATAATCATCACTAAGACCAAGCAGAATATTCCAGTATTTAAGAGTGTCAAGCCATCTACGATTTTAGAATGGCATGGTCAAGTTAAACTATGATTAAGATCTTTGCTCTTTGTAGACTTATTTCCTAAGCTCTAGCGAAAATCTTGTAAAGCATATAGACGCACACTTTTTTATCAGCCTGCAAGGATAAAATTAGGTCTTGTCTAGATCTGTGCACTTCTTGAATTTTCTGAATTCAGGCATTTTTTCACAAAAGACAAGAATGATCTTAGCTAACTTCATCTTATATAAAGCTAAGTGTATATAAAATTAAGTGTAATGCCAAAAAGCGAGCAGATGGGCTCCCTGTTAGAAGACAGGAGGCAAGTCTAGTTGGCAATTTGTCTTATTCTAAACCAGGTGTTTAAGTTATCCTGGCAGCGTACTGCTCTGGAAGTGCCTCTCTTCACTGAGCATAGAGGGGTTCCAAAAAAAATAAGACCTGCTCTTTGACAGGTGCAATCAGTCCTAGCTCTAACAAATGCAACCCCTGTTTTACATACTTAGAATATCCCAAGTATTGTTTCTAATATTGTATCTTTGTTTTACTGGGCCAGATTTAACAGATTTGTGACTTAGCCCAAAGACATTAGTCGTGAGAGGGTACTGACAACAGGCAGTGAGTAGAGGGCAAGAATGACCAATTTTTATTTGCAGTATTTTGTAAAGTTAACAAGAAACTCGTTGCGGCAGGAGGCAAGGAGCAAACTTGGTTAAAGTCAGTGCCACTGCGGATGTCATCATGGCTAGAGTCACGTATACAAAAAAACATAACTGTGAGTTCACAAATCTTAACAAAACCTCCCATGAACCTTCCTAGGCCACATTTAAGATTTTAAGTCTGTAGTTGTGTATCTTACCATTCTCTGCAAGAGGCTTCAAGTGACTTTTGTGTAAGCGTCATGGCTCATGAATTCATCCACCTACATAAAGACGGAGGAGTACATTCATGTGAACACAGAGCACTGAATGCATCAAGTACCCCACAGAGGAAGCAGACCACACTTTAATATATTTACTAGTGAGCAATTAACAAAACATTATAACAGAAGATTTATTATAACTCAGAATGTGAAAATAGGTAAGGAACTGATTCTGAAAATCACTGAGTGCCTGAAAGGCTGTTAGACTCTGTGGGAAACACGAAATGCTGTGCAAAAGCTGCACTGCAAGAGTGTCTGTCATCATGGCACTAGATAAACACAACAGCTGCACTCACGTCCATTGCCTCTGATTTTTCTTCTTTGGTTTCAAAGACTAAACAGAACGATGAAGCTTTGTGCAAACACTACATTTTCCTTCAGATGCTTTCTGATATATCTGCCAGCGTTTATCACTGTAATAATTTGTTAATAAAGAAAAAAAAAGGTGTCGTATTTTAGTCTTTGCTGCAAGATTTCTTTAATCAGGTTCTTTGCTATAGGAAGTTCAGTCGAATGTTGACTACTACGAGCTACTGAAGTGGTAACAAACAAATATGGCAGAAAAACTTTCCAGTTCCTGGACCAAGTCTGGACGTTTCTCTTTTGAAACAAGCCTGGTTCAAAGCTTGTAAACAGCCAACACATCAGTAAAATTAGGTAAAAAGTTAGAAAGAAAAAAAAAAGTCTCATGAAGGTTTCAGACTCTCTCATGACATGTCTGCAACATTTTTCTTCTTCTTTCTTGCTGTAGATTAGCCTATACTGTAGTCACAGAGCTGGCAGGACACGGTGTAAATACCTGAGCAGAAGCATATTACTGCAAATTGGTGTTGTGCAACCCTGAATAATACTGTTGGAGGCAAAAGCGATAGATCTGGTGTATCACAGCAATGGTTGTGATGCAGCTGCTCCCGTGCTACATACGTTGAAGACTAAGTGATAGTGTCTTCCATCTCTCCTGCTTACATTTTGCAGAATCTCTCTTCCACATGATAAGTTTTTTGTCTGCACTGACTGAATATTGTTCTAACTCGTCTTTTGTTATTGCTGAGATTGAAACTACGTTTGAAATTTCAACCAGATCTCCAGAGACTGGAGGCTGTATTTCTGTAATACCACACAGGCCATTTTGTATTGCTCAGAAACATGGACGAACTTAAGACAAATTCTTAGGACAAGCCAACGTTTCCAGTTAAAGCTCTTCACTTGTAAAGCTGCAGAATTATTACACCCATATTTGCACATACAATTTATTGTTTTAAAGACAAGTTAACTGTAGCATCCAAAGTAACATCTTCTTTTCTAAACAAAAAACACTGATCTACTGGCAGTATCTCAAATACTTACTCTTTACTTCTGGCAAAATGTGAATTGTTTAAATGGTGACAAGTATGTGCAGTTTACTCTCAGTTTTCTCCTGGTGATTAGATCTATCTACAGTAGCAATTAATCACTTAACTCGTTTTATCACTGTTTGTATCAGGAAATGAGTGGGTCTACTTCCACTTGGACAATAATAAAGGATCATAGAAGTTGGGAGAGCTTCTAATTCTTTCATGACTCGCATAGTAAACTATAGAATAAAATCCTGAAGCCATTTAGGCACCCACAACAAGGATTAAAATTTCATTTTACTGTTTTCATGTGATTGGGTGTGTCAAGACAAAAGGAATCACTTTTAAGACTGCCTCGGTAACTTGGAATCATAGAACTTATTTGTGAAGGGAGTTGGGGCATGCATACCCCATGCTGTGGCACCCTGTGCAGGGACATGCCAAGTCTGGGCTTTGGGACCTGAGCCAGTATCCTCAGGTAACCGTGTGAAGATACAGCAACCTGTACGGAGATACTCCAGGGATCTCTCAGCTGAGTTCCCTTGACAATACAGACATGATGTCAATCACTTGCATGACTAAGTGTTGTTAAAAATCAATGGGATACTCAATTCTGTTTCCAGTAAGGATTTATATTCCTGTAGGGTATAGATGCTTCTATTCCTCCATCCTTTCATGGAAAAAAGCTGACAAAGACTTCAAGACAAGATTGTTATTATCTTTTACACCATCCCAGTACTATATACCCAAAGTTAGTAGCAATTTTACAGTGGTGTGGGGTAAATGTTTTTAACATGGGTATAATTATGTTCCTGTTTATTTTAATTTCTTTTTTCTGTTTAGGCTGCTTGCGTATATATCTTTATTTTCTTTTCTGATGACCTGTATTATCTAACTCTGTAGTACTTTACTTTGTGGATCAACACAACTTTTGGCCAAAAGTGTGTCATTTTGGAGACCTGCCCCTTGATGCACAGGACAGAGTTTCCTTGCTTCCCAAGTGCTGGAGGCTACATGTCATGTGGGAACTATTGTCAATGGAGAGACACAGGCAGTTTTAGGGTTCACCTCATCTCCTCCCAGAGCAGAAATCTGAATTTTCCTTTGGTTCCCTGTTGACAAGCAAGGATGTAATTGCCCGCTTTCCTTAGCTCACGTGTAGATGTGTAATGTTACTTCTGTTTGTTGAGGTTTATTCTCCATAGCATTTTTTTGGTTAGTCACTGGTTTTAAAATGTTCCCAATGAGGACAACCGTTGCTAATGTGACTATAAGCTAATGGAGGATCAGGATGACTGTGTCTGATCTGGGCTGGATACTTGTTCAGCCTCTCAGTTTCTTTAATGTGGTTCATCAGCTCAGACTTCAAACAGCAGCTTCTTTGCCCTATTCCAGAGCCATGCCTATTAAAAATGGTTGTATTCCTGGTACAGTAAATATTCCATTTACTAGTGAGCTGAACATCTTTTTGTTCCTGTTATCATAAAGAGAGATTGCTGGCAAGCCTAAAATGAGATCCATCGGTTCTGGGTTTTTGTTTGTGACTGTGTATGTGCTTGTCACACCACCGCTCTGTTCTGCCTGTCCACTCAGTTCTTGTAAGTACGTAGAGACTGCAGTAAATCTGCCCGTCAGAGTTGTGCTCCCCAAGAGCACCGCGGAGGGAGAATCTCACGTACTTCGCTACCTTGCCTGCAGACAGGACCAAAGGAGAGAAGTGGAGTGGCAGGGTGGTGTGACCTGCTTACATCTGCACAGAGATTATGACCAGTCTGCTTTTTGCTCTGGGTTTGTTGGGGCTACGATACCGTGAGGAAAGCTGAATTTTAGCAGTACTGTGCTTTGTCACTGGGGGGAATCTTGGCTCTATAGGGCAGTGGACAAAAATAGCATCCTCAAATGAAGGGATGGTTAAAAATAGGACCTGTCGTTCTTAATAATGTCAGTTTAAACTTGAACTCAGTGTTTCTTCCAAACATGCAGAGCTATGAATGACACAACAGATTCACATTTAGCTGGTGGCTGGCAACGGCAGCGCACAGAGGCAGAGTGCAGCTACTGTTCTGTAGCGATGCAACTTCATTACAGAGCTGCTTAATGTTATGCAGAGAACCTGGAGGGGGAAAAAAAATCACAAAGGGTGTTAGAAACAAGTCTGCTGGGAAGCTCTAATTATAGCTGTTGCGCAAAACATTAAGGCCTGTATATAAGTCAGCTTCTGCATGCTTGTACCTCTTGCCAGCACAAAATATAAGAACTTTCTCCCTCCTTTGTTCTCCGTTTCATATGGCCTATAGAAAGGTGGAGAGTATAGTTTATACAGGGGAAGGATAGCAAAATTTTGTTCTGTGCTGCCTATGGTTGTAGAGATTGGAGGAATCATGGGCAGTGTTCAGCCTTGTACAGGCATGAGGCTGTGTATTAAAGAAAACACTTGGAAATCTGTGAATCATCCCCCAAGCACAGCATAATTTCTAAAAGCACTCCAAGAAGATCTGTAGAGACTTAGGAAAAATGCCAGTATATTTCCAGCACTCTAAAGGCATGCATGAAAACAACCAAAGGTATAAATTTCCACTGTAGAGAATGCTGTGGAGTATTGATGAAGATTAAGTGAGATGAAATAAATCTCCTTCATGTATGAGCTACAGGTCAGGTAGACCTTAGAAAGTTGGGTTTGTTGTTATGTTTTATTTGGGTTTTTTAATTTGTTTGCTTGTTTTTGTTAAAACAAACACCACTTCCCATCCCCCCCCCCTTCTCCCCCCCTATTAAAAGATCAAAAGAAAACAGTTGGGATTACAGAGAGGTAGGATACAGCTTTTTTTGTTTGCTTGTTTTCAGCACTGGACAGCAGAGTGAATGATTAAAGCCCATTGCATGAAATTAAAATCGTCTGGGGTTTGAAGTAGTGTAATCCTTTCCTTAAACAGAACTCTCTCTCATGAAAAAATGAGAATGATTTGCAATTTTTATACGAGTAGTCTTCCAATAGCAGTTATCTGCCCATTGGTAACATTGACAGGCAAAGCCAAAGCCAACCTTGTATGATGGCATAAGTATAGCACATATGGCAAAGTTAGTGAGTTCAGAATAGTGTCTTGTGTATCCTCCCGTGTGATGACAGCAGGTTTGTGAGGTGCCCACATAGGGGAAGGGGCTGCAAAGACCAAAAGTTTCAGGAAATGCTCATGTTTTATTCAACAGGAAAGACCAAACCATGGTTTAGCTCTGAAGAATATACTGAGAAACTAAACTCAATGTTTGAGACTCTAAGTAATTCACTGGACATGGAAAAGGGGAGACAGCCAGAGGGCTGCACAAAATCCCAAAGGAGGTGAATCTAAGGGCCTAAAATACTTATGGAATAAAAAAATCCAACCAATCTTCTGCAAAATACTAACAAAACCAACAGAGATTTTTTACAGGTACCTTCTCAATTAGGTGAACATCAGCATATTTGGGTGTTACTTCTGCCAAAACCTGCAATGCATTGGTGATTCTAGCTTCACCTGACAGTAATGGAAGAGTGACAGATGTTTTGTCTGCCTGCTGAGGAGTACAATCGTATGGAAATGTCTGGACCGTTTGAAATATTTACATGTTACCCAGAAACTGTGCCGTTCTCAGTTAAGTACTCCTCTCCATTTGCTAGGGTGAAGGAGAAAATGTGCTTTGTTTTGAAGTGAAAGCAGACTTTACTGTACCACACCAGGACACCAAAACCGTGTTCTTGGTGAGAAGGACTCCTTGTTGGGCTTTAACAGCTGAAAGTCAACCACTATTTACAGGTCTCTGAGGCAGTTTTCTTCCATCAGATGAAGACAGACAAAAATCCTACAATCATTCAACCTCATTCTAAGTGATGTTGCTGCTAACAAATTGGAAGAAGTACTAAAAAAGGGTCTCCTACCCCATTGGTATTAAAGGTTGAGTAGAAGAGGATACAAAAATAGCGGAGTGTATTCCAAGAACTGCCTGGGAGTATGAAACATCACCTGTATACCTGGCATTATTTCACTACTCCAATGGAAGAAGACATCTACTGACCCGTTAAGCATAGGCAAAACCATGTAGGGTGGGTTTCTGGCTAGTCACACAATCTTATCCTGGGGAACTAGTTGAGGGTTATTACCAGAAAGGTTCTCTTATCCACAAGTAGCTCCTCATAGGGAAAAGAAAGATGAAGACATAATTCCTGAAGTCATGCCTGGCACCCACTTTGGAAAAAAACCTTCCAGAACGATAGACAGACAGTGATCTTAATGAGGAGAAGCTTCACTATGTCTGCATTAACTTGATTGAGTGTCACTTAATGACTTTATTTGTCTGTTTAAATTGTCTTGCAAAATCCTCCCCAAGCTTTATACTGGCAAGTGGAAGGGCAAGGCCCTGTTGCTAGTCACATGCACTCTTATTTGGTCATAACACATTTTGTGACGCACTCTCCAACTATATTCTTCCTTTAACATTGAGGAATGATTGTCATAATAATGAGCTATCTAAAATCAAGACTAATTCAGAGAAAATGAAAACTAGATTGACAGATTTATAGAATCATTATGGTTGGAAGAGACCTCAAAGATCATCAAGTCCAACCCTATACCCGATGCCACCATGCCCGCTAAACCCACTAAACCATGTCTCGAAGCGCCACATCTAAACATTTTTTGAACACCTCCAGGGACGGTGACTCCACCACCTCCCTGGGGAGCCCATTCCAATGCCTAACAACTCTAACAGTGAAGAAATTCTTCCTAATATCCAACCTGAATCTCCCCTGGTGCAACTTGAGACTGTTTCCTCTTGTCTTATCGCTAGTTACCGGGGAGAAGAGACTGACCCCCACCTCGCTACAACCTCCTTTCAGGTCGTTGTAGAGGGCGATAAGGTCTCCCCTCAGCCTCCTCTTGTCCAGACTGAACAACCCCAGCTCCCTGAGCCACTGTTCGTAAGGCTTTTTCTCCAGGCTCTTCACCAACTTTGTTGCTCTTCTCTGGACATGATGTTTTGTTCAGAGATTTATGGCTTCTTCCCTCCTTCCTCCCACCTGCAGGGAGGCAAGATAAGGTGCAGATACATCAGGGCACATCTCCTTCTTGCTGACCTCTGACTCCGATAGGCAATTTGTAGGTGGGAGCATTTGTCACCTCACTTCTCATCCCTACTTCTCAATTCAGACATGGGAGGCACTGGGCATACAGCATCCTTCTCCCCACTCTTCTTGCATCCAAAATGCAGGCAACTCTGATGTGGGTGTATTGGTATGGGACTTTAGCCCTCTAAGAGGCAAGTGTCTTCTCAAAGGGCCCTATATGTTCCCTCTGTAGTTAGTCGAGAGGTACAGGCATTTCCAAAGGATGATTCATATAATCAAAAATTCAGTTTGTAGAATAGATGGGAAGAAGCCTCTAGAGGAACAATTTTCTCTGCACTGTCTGTTCAAGTAACCTAGATGACAATCTCAGACTAGATGCTTGAATTTTACAGGGCTGCAGTTAGGTGAGGTGAACCCTATCTAAACTTGAATTCCAACCACACGGTATCTAGAAGAGCACTTTAAACCACAAATATGACTGAGTTAAACCCGTATGCCTATTGAAATAAAATGGGATTTGGGTGTGAAGATCCATAAACAAATTTTGGAAATACAAGTTTACTTAGTGGAAGCTGGAAAAAAATCATCATCCAGTGATCAGACATTTACAGGCTGTTTCTTTTTTCCCTGCAGATGAGTCATTGACATGAATAGTCCAAGAACTATAGTCCTGTTTTTCCTGTTCAAACATGATCTCTGTAATTCTTTCAATTTCTTTTGAGGAACAACTTCAGTGCTTTCTGTTTTCTTTAACGCAGTTGTTACTGTGATTAATGATTTAATTGTTTAAACAGTTTGAAAAGCCAGGCCCTATTTAATGAACAGCAAGAACAAAGAAGCTGCAGTATATGTTACAGAATTAGCTTCATTGTGGTGGCCCTGGTGAGATAACCGATTCCCTTGTCCACCTCTGCAGTCTAGCCATTATTTTCCACGGAACAAACCCTGCCATCTATACTCAAAATTTAATCAGGAGAAAAGACACAATAATGACACTGAGAACAACTTCTGGCGCAGCCCTGCATAACCTGAAGCTATTTTGCCTTCCCTGCAGTAGCGTGCTCCATTTTGCTTGACATGATGATAAAGCTCAGCAAAAGGCAGCACTGTCGATTCTGAGGAAAGTCAACCCACACCCCTGTCTACCCACTCTTAGAAGTGTGATGAGAAGGCTTCACTCATTACCTTTACCTCTTTCTTTTAAGAAGGATAGCAGCACGAGAGAGTTTTTTTGAAAGAAACATTATACTTTGTCTCTGTGCTTTTAAGTCATATCTTAAACCCATTTCTTTTCAGGTGACATTGGCCTCCTTCTTTCACAAAGCTTCACCCTATTTCATCTCTCCTCCCCTGCCATATTTCTTCTTCTCTGCATTGACCTCTTGCCACAGTGACGATCCTCTCGGTTCCATTAATTGAACCTTGATGGTGTTGAAATAAAGAAAGGATCATTGTGTTGGTGTACTGCTGTGCACCGCTTTCCATAAAAATACACTTTCTTCTTCTTCTATTCAACGTTTCTGTTATTTTAGTGCTCAGTGCTGTCATCGCTTTACTTGCTTCCTCGAGTTCACAGCCCACCAGAAAGTAGGAAAGGCAGACAGCTTTCAGCTCAGGATGACCACTTGAATATAAGGCAAGAGTGAAAGCATAGTTTCATAATACGGGAGATGTTTTGTTCTTTTTCTCAGAATCAGAAGTGCTGAGAAATGCAGAGCAGGCGCCGTTCTGCTCTCCAGCTCTCTGGAGCTACAGTTCATTGGGCTGATAAGTGGCTCTGTGCTTGCACAGGAGTAGCTCATGATAAGGGAAGTGATTTCAGTGCCCAAATGTCCTGTTATCAAGAATGTACAACATGTAAAGTAAGTGCCTGCTCCTGGACGAAGATAGTGAAGTTATTAAAAAAAAAACCAAACAAAGTAAACCTGCCTATGTAATTAAAACCACAGGAGATAATGTGAGTGCTATGCCTCGCTTGGGCTGTCAGCTGTAAAACAGAGGGTATCTTCTGCTTTATTGCATCACTTATTTCATTTTTATCTGCTTAAAAAACACTCATTAGGGATGAGCTGCAGGAGAATGATTTTTTGGATAGACATGGGTCAAAACGAACACACAATGAAGGGTGACCTTTCAAAAGGGGGATTACCTATAAATAGCAATGGTTATCCCTGACAACCTTCTGACATAAACCTGCCGGGAGCTCGAAAAGGAGACCCTTTCCACCAATTCCTCTAACGTGATTTCAGATTGGCACGTGACACATTTTGGCCATGAATAGCTGAAAAGAATTTGCAAGGGATCAAGCAAAAAGCCTTAGCAGCTAGCTGGCTGTCGAAATTCCCCTGGGTTTAAAAATTATCTCAGAGCTTCCTTCTCTTTCCCCATGAACAATGGCACATGCTTCACTAGAAAGGAATATTAAGATTTCATGTTTGAAATATGTCACTTTGGGAGCTCATTTATTTAAAAAATTAATTGTAGCAATTTTTAAAATTAGGCAAGCAGTGTCAGCAGAGTTTATTCAAAACCCTGAGGGCTTTAGTATCAGGCTGCAGTTCTTAACTACTGTTTTAACTTCTGCTCTGCACCACGGATCTATCAAATCCTTTATTTGGAATGAGGAAGACTTGGTATTCCTGGCCATTTACTGTTGTTAAAGTGAAAGAGGTGAGTGAATTAATAAGGAAAAGTTACAGTCTATTCTGTTTGTAATGCATGTTCTTTGCTTATTTTGTCCTGTGAGGTTATCATAAAGTAATATTTCAGAGTTCCTGTTTTGCAGACCTTCATATGAAGGTCCCTCTGCAAAGACCCAGCGCACAGAAGATGGTAGTTTGAAGTAGTCAGATGTGGTGAGTGTCTGAACACTCCTGTATTCGTTGCACGCTTATGTACCCTTATCGCGTTTTCAGGTGCATCCCATGTACCGCCCGAGATCACCAGCAGCCCCTCCACAACAGGCAAAACTGCTCTGTTCCTGACTCCTGAGGCCTCTTGTACTTAGGATAACAATTCTAATAAAAACAAAACCAGAGCAGCTTGACTGTTGTTGTTAGATTCATATTGGATAATTACTATGTTTATCGTCACTATTAAAATAATGATTATTAGTGACCAGGGTCTGTATACAAGATGGAGCCCATGTGCTACATACTGTTGGTAAACTGAGTAAGAGATGGTCTTTGTTGGAAGGCGTTTACAACCTAAACAGACAGGCAGACAAGAGGTGTTATTATCTCCACTTCACAGATGGTGACCAAGATAGGCTGATACGATGTGTGCCAAGGGATGCCCGCAAACGTGAGGGGACAGGGAGGGAGGGAGCCAGGCACCGAAGCTGGGTTACCAGCCTGCCCTGACCGTGACCACTCTTCCTCACAGCACTCGCTGCAAACCTCACAGCCCACGGGGTTCCCTCCGCTCGCAGACGGGGCGTGCATGACAACCAGCTGCCTCTCGACCTGCTCCAGCCCCAATTTTGCCCTCACAGTTGATTTCTGCCAAGCGATGCCAAGTTCCTGTTTACCCAGGAAGTGTTTGCTCCCGGTTGGCTCCGCAAAAGAGATTTTTTTTTTTCGATTCTGTCTTGCAGATGTTGTTTTAATGCACATTTGACAGTTGTTTCTCTGCTTTAACATCGTGATCTGGAAGCTGTTCACTTTGGGTGTTTACAGCTGTTGTTGGGTTTAACCGCAGTGCTTCATTCAAACCTTTCCACAGCCCAGAATTCTTCCCTGAATTTATTGCGGTGAAATGTTGCTTTTAAAAAAATTAGGGTTCTTAAAGCTGAGTTAGTAGAAAGGGTTATATAACATGGTGCTGGCACTAGAAACAGATTCTGTGACCCAGAAGATAGCTTGCAGTCCTGTCTTGCTGCTGCCTATGATACAATGATTTATTTTCAGTGCAACACCACTGAGCATTGCAAGTTCTCTTCTGACATGAAAATCCCCTGAACGGTGGCAGGGAGCAGATCTCTCTTTTACTATTGCCATCCTGTATTTATACTCACATGCAACTCCAGTCCAGGATCAATGTCCGGTTGTGACCTCTCCTATAAGGACAGGTATAGAAAATGATCCCTGTCTTGAACTACCAGGAGAATAGGAAATGTCAGCAGGTGCTAACTGCCAATTTACATCTCCTGGTTTTCCTTCCAGCATAAAATTGAGGGTAGCTTTATCATGCAGTTGCCTTGCTGCTCCACTCTAGCTGGCAGGTTAGTTTTTAAATGTGATTTATAATGTGGATCTTGTTTCCGTGTTGGAGTGCTGTTGGATTACGGCATGAAATTTGAATGTGTCTAAATAAAGGGAATGCAGTGGTGGCGGTGGCTGGGAGGCAGGGATTATATGAAAGCTTTCAGGACGCTCCGAGCAGTGTGCTGCAGTAGCCAAGGGATTTTTATGGGCACAGAGGCACAAAGTAACCCCTCTAATCCCTTTCTCACTGGCTTACAGACTCTGAAGAAGCTTAATAATTACAGGGGAATGCAGTCAAAGTGTTTTTAAGGACATATGTGCAGAGGTTTATTTCAGTCATTTCCTAACAGCAAATGCACTGGCAGATTCTCAAGGAGAAATCTTGAGTGCAAGTTCTCCCTTCTCCCACCCACCCAACAAAAAGATGATGATTTTCACTTATATCAAAAAGGGGCTTAACCTGTGAGGAACTGAGGGAATATTTTCCAGCCTGTAGGATTATTATTTTTCCACAACCACACCAGTCACCCCTCTCTTTCTGGTGAAATACAAAGTGTATCCCTGTTCCGCTGAGCCCCCCAGATGGGCTTCTTTCCGTGAAAAGGCCAACAGACAGCCTACACATTGCCTTTAAAATATTATCCTTCTGGAGAAGTATTTCACTTTCTCTGAAATTACTGGTTCAGCTGATGGTGATTCTGCTGCTTATGTATCACTACCCATAAGTATGTCCCTAACTGCGTGTGTACTATATATACATGCATACGCAGGAGGTGTCCAGGAACTGTTTCTCTGCTGAGCTTTTAGTTTCACAGCTATGTCATTTTTGGAGGAATCTGTGCCTCGAAGGAGAAAGATATGGTGTTACTCTCTCACCCTGGAGAGTTTTCATGTTTGTTTTTTTTTTTTTTTTTTTTTCTGTGGCAGTCTTGCCCAATTCAAAAATTATGGCATGGATTTTCCCTCATTCTTCCTCAAATGTCACATCCTAGGAAAACTGGGCACAAAAAAATCACAGCAACATGAAAAGTTTTGTGGGTATTAACAGTAGAGCAGGATAGGAAATGTATACTTGTTTTATGGTGCATGCTAGTGCAGTGCTTGGCATCCCACTGTTGTTTGGGATATAAACTGCAATAGAAATGAAAACACTTATATCTCATTATTGCATTGCTAACTAAAAATGGCCTATTTTCTCAGCTTTGTAGCAAAGATGAAAGTTTTGTCCATAACTTGCCATTTCTGTAAGACACTCTTGAGACCTGTAAATTCATATGAAAAATATATGAGGTAAGAATTAACCTGAGCTCTCTGCAAACTCTCTTTTCAAATTGCAATATTCTGCCTGCATCATCAAAAAGACCTTAACTAAAGTCTTGATCCTTTTCTGCTGGGGAACAGATTGCTTATGTTAGGATTGCAAATTAACTTTAGTTTGAACCCTTAGCATTTGCTATGCTAGGTCCAGTTTTCTGTGTGCGAAGCTTTGAGATGAAACAGTATAAACTAACCCAAGATCTGCCTTTGCTGTTTTGATATTAAAAACCTGTAGCACTTTTTGAAGAGAACATGTTTCCTGAAGTGATATGAACCTGAATCTTCTTTCCTGTGACCCCAAACTTTTTTTCTGGGGGGACTGACTCTCGTTTTACTTGGTGCTTTCCCACCAAAGGGAGGGCAGCCTGGTTCGTGTGCTCTAAGCAGTTTAGATTTGCGCTGACTCAGCAAATCTCTGGTTTCCAGATTGGAATCTAGACACCAGGATGGAGCAATGACCACTTGGGTCCCAGTGGGTGCTTGGACACTGGTTGGCTCCACATGAACATGGGTGCCGTTACACCCACATCAGCCTCCTGCACCCTCTCATACTGCTTTCTCTTGCTTTGCACAAGAGATACCAGAGATCTTCTCGACAGCAACAGGAAAATGAGAGAGCTTTCACCCTGCAAACAGGAAGATCTCCTTCCCCGTGTGGTGGCTACACCTCCATCCCTCAAACAGAGCTTTAAAATTGTCTGGGAGCCTTCAGACAGCCACAGCATCTTCATTGATTTTTTGCGGATGGCATAGGGTAACCTCACAGTATTTGAGATGGGCAGGTCTATGCCAGTCGAATGTCCTGGTAAGACATCCCAGCTCATGATAATATAGTGTGCTACAAACTTTTAGACTGCCATATCTAAAAATTACTCACATGGAACAATGTTTCTCTCATAACTAGTTCTGTAGACTTGGTGTGAACACAAGGGGCATGATCTGGCCTTTCACATTTATAACTGGAGTTATCAGCTTAAAAAAAAAAAAAAGAAGAATTGTGGGATTTGGATCTTAGATGCCATTACCCCAAGGTGCTGGCTGTAATCAGATTTTATTCTCTTTGAATGTTTCCAGGAAAAGCTGCTTCCTGAACAGAAGAATCATGAAAGTTCAGGAAAGTGAGTAACAAGATGGAAACCTTAATGACGCCTATCAAGTGCAATAATTGAGAGCACTGTGGATTGTGGCAAGGATAACAAAATGGGCTGTTTAGCACAATGACTACCAGCTATTGTTTTACAAGAAAATGACCGAGATTTGGTGATGATTCGTCTATAACCAGAGGAGAGGAAAAACACAAAACAAAATGAGAAAGGGTTTGTAAAAAACCCAGGAAATAAAACCTACAGACAAACTTCATACAGACAGGAATTTCACTCCAGAAATAGTAAATGATCAAATTTACTCCTGATACATGCCAATAAAGTCAGTACATTTGCACTGGGTTGATTTAATCTAATGAGCTTGATCACAAGTTAGCTCTCTTTTTGGCAATAAATAATTATCTTTCAGTGCTTGAACACGTTCAGCCCTACTTTGTACACCTTCATGCTGCCCATTGGCTTTATTGGCAGAAGGGAACAGAGATGGTGTTTCCTGATGAAATAACTGTAAGCATTTGCAGCAGAAAATCACCACTGATGACAACTCTTCATACTGAAAGCAAATTCATCCATAAACACATCTATTTCTGTGGTGTCCGTCTGCCCCAGCAGGGACCTCATGTTACAGTAGGAACACAATCTAAAAGGCAACATGGCATTAAAATATTGATGGAATGATGTTAGTAGGAAGGGGAATGCATATTTAATAAGTGCCTAGATGCTTTTCATGTACACATGTGACACCAGATCTCTCAGGCTGATCAGAGTGAGGTTGGGTCAGTCCTTGTGAGGGGAAGGTTCCAGACAATACATGGGGATATCCTGTTGTAGCTGGCTCAAACGTGTCTTTCAGCGCTTTGACAGGAGGCAAGGAGCAGAGTAAGGGATGTCTTGAATCTGTCTCCTTGCTGGGGACACTGTGCAGGTACCTTCTCTCAGGGAGTGTCTCAGAAGGCCCGTTGCCTCCATAACTACCTTCTTTGTAAGGCAGCACAGGCTTTGAGGTGCTGCTGTTGTAGTCTCCCGTGGGTTGATAGGAGGGCTAGAAGACACAACACTTGTTGTGGATCCCCACCTGGAAGCTGGGAGGTGGCAGGATTCCTGATCCACCGATGCGAGGAAGTCCCAGTGTGCCTGGAGAAAGCGTCTGAGGGGCTAAGACAAAAAGCTCACTGTGTCCTGAACACCCCCTCACAGAGAAAGGTCAAGAACAACATAACCCAGGCTATCAACGGCAATGAGCTGTAAAAGCTGTGGCTTCTGCATCGTGAAACTGTGATTGTGACTACGATGCACATTAGAACGATGCAATTCCACCTTGCTGGACCTCCACATGCAGGACTATAAAACTGTGTGTAAAAAGGTGTGCGTGCACATCTCCATGCTCTGGCTTCACAAAGGTGTGAACTGCAAGCCGCCGTTATGTTTTACAGACATGACACGCAGCTTTCAAAGAGTTGCTCGCAGATGCATAAACGTTAGCCTTTGAATTGCAAAATTGTCCTTTGTGTTAAAGTACGTAGGTAGCCCCCTGAGTGCTGGGGGATGTGTGTGTATGTGTGCTTAGGTGCTTGCTCCTTTATTTGACTAAAAATGATTTATAACACTTATCAACAGCCCCCTGTACACTTTTATTATTGCCAGCTCTTCTCTAGCTCTCACACACCATGCATTTGGTATGAGTAATAAAACTTACTTAATTGCTGCAATAAAGGCAACTTTGTATGCTTGAACTTTGATTTTGCAGGATTTTCCATTATATAACTCTATACTTTTAAACATAGACAACAAAGTAATGGCTTAACAGAAAAGTACTTGGAAACAGTGGTAAACCTTATTATGAATGTCATCTATTGGTGACAAAAGTGAGTTGTAGATTGCTTTTTAATTCTAATTACAACCACTGTATTTTTCCATCTGAAAGTGTGTGTTTCCTTTCAGCAGGTTAGGTAGTGGTGAGAAAAAAATCTATGGTAATGAGAAAAAATCAACTCAGTTAAAGGAAGAGAGTGTTTTCACAGAACCTGGACAAAGCTAAAGCATGCTACAGGCAATTATTTGTAGTCCATTACATCCCAGGCAAAGCATACTTGCAAAGCATTAATAGTTACGTGTGCTGAACTGGAATGATGCTTTCATCGTAAACATACTCCATGTTCTGGCACATCATCGCAGCCACAAATCTCTGAGGATCATTATGTTATTGCAGAGTTCCCTTAAGATGTATTCAGTGATAATGTTCGTTGTAAAGAACTTTATAAAAAGATGGAAATATCACTATTAGGCCAACTTCTACATATACTGCCAATTTACCATTTATGAACTCACTAAACTTGGGTTTGATTCATTCTACAGCTGTTTGTTGGTTTATAAAATACTAATAGGAGCAGTAGAATTTATTTGTCATAGAAATACTGGGAAGTAAGATGAAATAAAGCCAAACTGGGATGTACATCTGAAGACTGGGAAACTAGTCTAGTTCTACCTTTTACCAGGATATTCAGGAAGAATTGCATAAAATCTGTTAGAAATAAGTGAAAGTGCAGGACTTTTGAGGAATCAAGTTACTCAAGCCAGTAATGCCTGATTTAGAGCCTCTCCTGACGTGAAGGCAGCATAGTGAAGATATTTAGCATGTGTATGGAAACAGAGAGGCAGATACTAAAAAGGGGCCCACTGCAGCATCTCAGCTATTCACTTGGCATATTGAGATCTACAGAAGTAACAGAGCAACCTATACAAAACACTTCCAAATGAGCTGGAACAGTAAATATACACATAATTGGGAGTATTCAATGCAAAATACGGACTGAAATTGGAAGAACTGTAGACCAACCGCATTGTATTACATGAAAAATGCCAGTTTGGATCTCTTTTTAGCGAGTAAACACCCATAATGGAGAAAAATGAAGGTTGCACTCCTCTCCTGGGCTTCTCCTGTTTGATTTCCTGGGGCAGGCTGCCTCCAGTGGAAGGGGCAAGGGTGACAATGGCTATGGGGTGGGCCAGGATGACTCCACTGGAGACCCCTTTGCCCCCAGAGTTACCCCTGTGGCCTATTGCCCCCAGACTTCCTGCTGGGAGGCAAATATTAAATGGAGCCATGGTTGCAAGGACTATTGACCTGGTAGATGTCCCTGCAGTCCACTTGTATCGACTTTCCCAGAAAGAAGCTGGGATGCCTTTTGCATGGATTTCCTTTGCAAGGTGAGGTCAAAAGGGAGAAAACATACCTTCATATTCCTTCTTCCCTCTTCTTCTCAAGTCTTATCCCAAAGACCTGGTGCCCTCCAAGGGCACAGGGGCAGAAGGATCTCTGGCAGGACGGAGGACCAGGTCTGTACACAGAGGCTCCTCTCTATGTGTCGATCATGAGGAAGGCTGGCTCAAGGCGGGGGGGGGCACTGAGCTGGCTGCATCTAGATGAAGGGCTGCATGCACTAATCTTCCTGAATTGAAAGGATTGGACAGTATTTTATTCACTGCAGCTCCAGATCAGAATAATTAGTGAATTAAAATGGATTTTCCACTAGGCAACGTGTTGCTGAGGCTGGTTTTAGAAGTCCTTTTTTTTTTTTTTTCTCCTCTTTGTTAATAAAAAAAAATAAAAATCCAAGACAGCTGTCTTGTGAGGGATCTGTATTCAACATTAGAAAGCTACACAGCTGTGGAGTCTGGATGCTATCATAAAAACTGAATAGCAGAGACATGGCATTGCTGGAATACAACCCACTTTGTAAGTGTGCTGGGTGCTTGGAATGTGCATATCGCACCGTGGAAGTGCTGCTCTTGTCTGTGTTCAAAGCAAGAGCACAGATAGGCCTGTGGAGCTGATGTAATGAGATTCAGGCTGCCCTCAACAGCTGAAACTTTCAATTCAGCAAATGGATATTTCAAATGTAAATATTTATATGGGCCAAGGGCTCTTTGTTGCTCTGCTATTTTGACATTTTCAAATCCCTCAGCTTTACTTTTGTTACAAAGATGGTCTATTTGCTGACGAGAAGAACAAAGGTCAGTGGCTAGTTGTGCAGAAATGGTGTTATTATCATAGCAAAATACCACTTCTTCCAACCCACAAAACTGTGATTCCATATGCTTCAACATCATAACCTACACATCGATGGAAATAATGCATCCCCCTGGTTGTTATGAGGAAATGCAATAATAAAAAGAAAGAAACAAGTTATTTGAGGTCCTGATTGGACAGTGTTAATGGTTCATCAGGAAGAAATGTTAAGTGCATTTATCTTTCATTTCAGAAACATTCCCCAGCTGCTCTTAATAACCACTTGTTACATTGGTATTCACCTTCAATACCATTGCTGTTGCAATTCTTCATTCATTTAGCGGTGTGCTCACCTTTTGGGTTTCACCAATTTAGATATTTAGGAGAGGTTTAGGAGAGTTATATTTTAGCTAAAATTATTACTATTTTCTGATCTCTAAAGCCTTAAAATCAATACTACATTCTTCTCAATGTTACTTATATGAGTGATTCCCTGCCGTTCTACAGCTAGGTGTCATTGCCACTGCTTTTTCCTTTTCCTTTGAGTAGCCCCCATCCTT